>NW_026943038.1:283991-568576 GCF_024139115.2 Armigeres subalbatus
GAAGTTGCTGCATTACAATCCAAGCATGCGCCGCCTATTTTATGCATTAGCTGCAAATGCATTCCTTCACAGAGAAGACAATGACTTCTTTAATATTGTTATCGACGGGTGTAGATTACATTCCGTGGTGTCTCTGCACCACTTGTAGTACCATTTACGAACGCAAAGAAAAATTAGTGCAATGTCCGTTTGCCAAAAGACCTCACTTTTGACGTTGGTTACATCCATGCTAATGACCGTTATGCCAAATGGCCTTTATGCTAAATGACCTTATGCAAATGGCGTATGCCAAAATCTTTATGCCAAATGGCCCGCCCCTTTCATTAATTCTCGTGATTTTCTTTGATTTTCTGTGATTTTTTCGTCATGTGGTCAGAACATTGTTTTAATGAATACAAAAGCAGGAATAATGAAGAATAAACTCGTGGAAAAGGCGACCCCAGTGTACTGTTACAGTACACACTTAGTTTTTATTTCGAGCTCGGTAAAAAACCGCACACGTGCGCCAAGCACAATAATAACTTGATATTCCGGCAAAAAAAGCGTTTGTTAGCTGATGTTCGGCAAATTATTTGTGATTATCATCAATTTTAAGAAATCTCTGGCAATAAAACATGTTTGTTGGGGAAGGCTAAAAGGATTTTGTCAAAAGTTCAACATTTTGCTGAGATCCGGTAAAAAAATTAATGTAAAGGATAAGATCTCACTTAAGGTCCTTTTAAAAATTTCTTAAGTAATTTCTTTTTACGATCTGTTTCAAGCGATTTCTCCAGGGAATTCTCTTGAATTTCTTCCATATTTCGTCCGGAAGAAAGTGCTATCCTAGTGAAAAACTATTGATTCCGGAAATTTATGTAGAAGGAATTTCATGGAGAAATTTCCAGGAATTCTGGAGGAGCATCTCCAAAAAACTTCCAACAATTTTTTAGTATAACGAGTCCCTAGAATTCAAGAATTTCTTTCAAAATATCTACAAAATATCTATTTCAGAAATCTTTACCGGAAGAGCTTTTTCGCTACCGCTCAACTCCTTGTCGAAGGCACCTGAAGGGAAGTCATCAGAGAGTCTGCTTTGTGGAAGAAAAATCAAGGTCATCACTAGATCTACTGAAACCTCCAACTTCTTCCTACAAGCTCGGAATCAAGCAAGAAAGCAGTTCAACCGTAAGCATGGACAAAAACGAGAAACTACGATGCAAAGAAGAGCTGTTTGAACGAAAGGCACTTCGAAACAATACTCGGTCATGGGGAATCGACACATTGAAACTGGCTACTGAGCTACTGGAAAAGCGGAACCTTATTAGGTCACACTGCAATCATCTGAAGGAAACGGCAGAATGTAAATCATCTAGCATCAACAGCGCAAGACAAGGTACCAAATCTCGCCATATACTTTTGGATTCATGCGGTCTCAGTCAACTCTGCTGACAGCCCTGTACCAGCAGTACCAGGAACTCATCCGAACCGTTGCAGCGCTTCAGCAGAGCAAGCCATCCTCCAATGAACTACATCAAGGAGGTCATCGTCGAGCACCAGTCAAACCACCAAGTGCTACTATCAGGCCAGGAACTGAGCCAGCTTCGCCAATCTTCGAGAACCAGACAACCTCGTGAGGTATGTATCATCTCTTTTAAGAGGGGAGGTGCTTGGAGACCAATTCTTAGACTCTGAAACGCACCATCTATTTAACGGTGGCCTCATCTGTCTGACGCTAATCTGTCAGGAGCGACTGACGTCTACCGGTGAGCGAGCGTTAGAGGAAGGATCTGTCAGCCGATTAGCAAATGACTGCCGCTGTGCATTCACCACCACTGACAGTAACCACGCCGCGTTTTTAAATTGTTATTAGAATTAGTTTGAAAAAGATTTTAATTCACTTGTTGATAACTCATCGGCCCATTTATCACAACAGTATTCTATGTAGTTAATTGTTGATTATATATACATAGTCTATGGGCCATTCACGGGACGGTCTTCCCATAGGCGCCGATTTTCACAGTAATTTCCATCATTACTTTAATAACGTGCAAATCAAATCACATCCAAATAAGTAAACATTTGGGGACTATTATGGCAAACGCAATCGTTTGCAGCATTAGGGGCAAAATATCCAAAATTTAAACCAGTCAAGTGCACTCCTTTTCACATGAAAGTCATGGGAAAGATACGTCATGACCCTAAATGACCTGAGTGGTTGAAAATTTATCGGTTGAAGATCGTTTTCAGCCAGTATGGGCACGGCTGCGTGGGTTATCGCGTGAGCCTCTTTTCAAACCTTTAGATGATCCGAAATTCCTCCACAAATTCTCCGAAGTTCTTCAATGATTCTTCGAGTTCTCACTAACTTCCGGAGGTTCCGATGAATTCTTCTGAAGTTTTTTCAAGAATTCTGAAAGAGTCTCAAGAATTTTCTTAAAAGTTTCTCCAGGAGTTCTCCGAAGTTCATTTGGAACGTTCAAAGCTCGTTCAGGAATTTTTCCGGAAGTTCCTCAGGACACCATCCGGGGGTTCATCACCAGGAACTACTCCGAAGATCCTCCAGAAATTTCTTCTGAAATTTTCTTCGGAGGTTCTTCCAGGAATTCTCCAAAAAATTTCAAGCTGTGAGTTCCTCTGAAGTTGCTCCAAGATTTTTCAGAGTTCCTTCAAAAATTCCTCATGGAAGTTTCTCCAGGAATTCCTCTGAAGTTCCATATGAATATTCTTTAGGAGGTTTGCTCAGAAATTCTTCTGAGAAGTTCTGTATTCCTTGAAAGAATTCCATAGAGTTCTCTCTCCAAAAATCTTTCCAAGAACACTTACTAAATAGCTTCACAACTCTACCATGAGATCTTCGATACATGTTTTGAATTCTCCCGAAATTAATATGAAATTTCACTCCAACCCACCTCCAATAAATTATTTGGGAATTGTTCACGAATTTTAGAAAATTTGATCTAGAAAATCTTATGCGCATTCCTCTGGGAATTCTTCCAGAAATTAATCAAGAAAATCTCCATATCAAAAATCTGCGCAGAGCTTGAAATATTCACTTCATGAAGCAATTCAGTCCGAATTTTGACAAACATCGTATGAATATTCAAAACATAGAATGATATAGTCAGACGACTCTACCATGGCTAAACTTATTCATTCGACTCGTCACTGAGTGTGGGTCACTATTGGAGAAAAACACATAAATTAGATTGTTTACTTGATGTTTTCCGTGGAAAGTGCCTCGGATGAAAAATCGGTCTCAATTCTAGTGATAAACTTATTTTACTCATTTAAAACGTGTTCAGATTTCAGATAATTTATTCAATATTCAATGACCCACATTCAATCGAATATTGACAGTCCAGAGCGACTATGAATGTGTTTGGAAGGAGCTGACAAGTGAAGAAAGTTTGACTTCTCAAAATTTTCTTTGATTATTTTTTATCTGTTATCAAGGATCTCTTCTTGAAGTCGTTCTCGTCGGTGAACGACTTTCCAAGAGAACTTTGGAGGAATTTATAGTTAGTCTCAAGTTTATTCCTAAACTTGTGAATTCTTCCCAATTTTGATCAATGATCAAAGATGAAGATTTCTAAGAAATTAGCAAAATTTGAATCTTAGTTTTTTGTTTGTTCTTTAAATTAATTTCAAAGGACTGTTGGACTTATAGGATTTTTGAAGGAATTCTGAAAGAGTTTGAATGTACAAGAAGCAAAGTCTTTCAACACAGCGATGCAGTCGATTTGAATTTTAACAGACATATAGTAAAGAGAACAGACTATACCACGTTAAAAACAAGCGAACACTTTATTTAAATATTTCCTGTACAACCATTTCGGATCTGGAAGAAACCTTAAACGACCAATCTCCGAGATATAAAACGATCATGCCATTTGTACCATCTCAGAAATTTGTATATATTACAGACCAATCAAGGTGCTTCAATGATATGTCTAATTATTGGTTTCTGTTTTGCAAAATAAGGATTGGCACTCGCACATCATGACTCAAAACGAACGCTAAACTCAAGGTTGTCGATAAACGCAATGAAATTCTAGGTATTCCTGCATCACGCACATCCATTTTGGCACGTTATCTAACAACGAAAGAACTCAGTCGATGTTCATTAGGTTGATCCAAACTGAAAATCTGTTTTCTTCCCTATATTTGAACGATAAGATTTATACTTTTATGTCTGTTTTGTGTTTTCTAAGCCCATTTACGTAAAGCATGGCCATACTTTGTCGTCCAGCAAGGGCAGTCTATAATGAACCGAATAAGATCCGATCTTAGCTTCTTCGAACAATTAGTTAGATTTGTATGATCGCATGTTTTTACATTAATTAGCATATTGTAGCAATGCTTAGTATTCTAGAACAACCCATTAAAGGGTATTTCTTTTGTTCTACAACTAGCTGGTAGTATCTGAATGATCGAAACACCAATCTGAGACGACAATGGCAATCACTTAAACGTCCATACTATAAGGTATAACCGAAATGGGAACCACTACTTCTTTGTCCTGTGGCGACAGATAAGTAGCAGATTACACTCTAGATCTAGCGAATGCACATTCGTCCATAGGTTTGAGTGCTATTCGATTAACAGGGGTCGATAACACATGATCTGGATCTATTAACCATAACCACACTCAACACGCTATGACTCATTGTGCAAGAAAGCACCGTATTTTATTAGAAGGAGCATGTTTTGAACTCTGTGCATTGGTGATTTATGGATTCTCTCGTAGGGTTTCAGGAATGAAATGTGTACCGGGCTGATCGCAAATTAATGCTGCTGAACGCTCCACTGATTGGTTGCATACATTTCCATCGGCAATGAAATCAACCTGCGTGGGGCACTCAGATACGCATCTCAAATCATAACATACTTAGGGCAGCATGAAATTCATGATGTGATGTTTTGCGCTTATGAGAACTCAATGTTGGTTGAATTAAACCACAGACCAGGTTTGAGATTTTCTCGACCAGTTCCAGTGGAGACATGTTGTTGGATGAAAAGAGAAAGCAAGTTTTTCATCACATTGGTCCATGCTGAATGTAGGACGGTTGATAATGTAGACAGATTAACGGTGTTGTAGGGTCCTCCCCAATCATAGGTGTATAAATGTCAGGGTGAGGTGTTTGGTTCCGGACGGCCAAGTATTCCTCAACGAAAAAGTATCACCGTGTTAGCCCTATGACAAACTAAATGCAAAAATGAGACCTATGAAACCGCGGATTAAATTGTAATTGTAAAGTGTAATGAACTCTAGGTCTGTGACGCGACATTTTTCAGTGATGCCAAAAAGTAGAAGATATTAACGGTTTGTATTCAATTTACCTGAATAATCGATAGCTAGGTAATGCTAAATTTTTTCTGGTTTGAATAGTGCAATTTCGAGCGTACCACAGCTTTTGTAGATTTCAATCCAATTGTACCAGGATGATAAATTTGTTAGCTATTTGCCTCGGTCTTAGAATAATGCAAGATTTTCATGACCAAAGTCAGTTACTAAATAAAAAGATTAGGGGGTTTTTTTTGACTGAACGAGGATGGTGAATATGTAAAGGTAATTATGAATCAATTTCATCTAAACCAAGATGAGAAATAATGGTACACATATCTTATTTTCAGTTTGAAATAAAATTCTTTATCGTCTTTATTGAGATTAGCAGATTATTCTATTACTTTGTTCGATGATAAAGCGATTTTTATAAATTACACCCAGGTTTTTTGCACGTTGTTTTTGCAGGTTTTTTTTCGAGTTTTTTTAACGGATTTTGAATTAACGCGGTACCAGCCGAAAATTTTCTTCTTTTGAATGGAAAACACAATTTTATGGATGGGAACGATTGTTTTAGAGTATAAAACCGCATACAATAAGTGGGTATTGCCAGAATAGGCTTGATCAGTAGAAGTAGAGAAATCGATGTCTGACGCCATTTTAGAATTAAGATGGCTACTTCCGGTTTGATTATGCAATCATGCATATTTAATGGCTGTATGGAGTCAGTAGCCGAAAATCAGTTATCGCATTTTGAGAATTAAGATGGCGAATTTCAGTTGTTGAATGACTGAACCTATGGAATATGGAGTATTATCTGGAATGGGCTCCCGAGAAGAACCAGAATCTATTTCCGCCAATTCTTCGAATTAGATGGCTGTTCCTTCAGAGAAACCTTTTCAATCCTGCCGACCTATAGAATTCCTCGGATTCTTTTCCAGAAATTCCTCCGGGAGTTCCTCGAGTGTCCTCAAGAAATTCCTCCGAAGATCCTCCACATCCGGGAGATTCACCAATTCCTCTCAAGTTCCTCGGAATTCTCGAAATTCTCGGGATTTCTGGAAGTTCCTCGCGATTCTCCGAAGTTCTCCGAATTCCCCGAGTTCCTAACCTGAAGTTCTCCGGAATTCCTCCGAAGTTCCTCCGGGAATCCTGAAGTTCATCCGGGAATTCTCCGGAAGTTCCTCCGGAATTCCTCCGAAGTTCCTCCGGGAATTCCTCCGGAAGTTCCTCCGAATTCCTCCGAAGTTCCTCCGGAATTCGGTTCTCCATTCCTCCTGAAGTTCCTCCGGAATTCCTCCGAAGTTCCTCCGGGAATTCCTCCGAAGTTCCTCCCAAATTCCTCCGAGTTCCTCGGAATTCCTCCGAAGTTCCTCCGGAATTCCTCCAGTTCCTCCCGAATTCCTCCGAAGTTCCTCCGGGAATTCCTCCGAAGTTCCTCGAATTCCTCCGAGTTCTCCGGAATTCTCCGAGGATTCCTCCGAAGTTCCTCCGGAAGTTCCTCCGGAATTCCTCCGAAGTTCCTCCGAATTCTCCGAAGTTCCTCCGGGAATTCCTCCGGAAGTTCCTCCGAATTCCTCCGAAGTTCCTCCGAATTTCTCCTGAAGTTCCTCGGAATTCCTCCGAAGTTCTGGAATTCTCCGAAGTTCCTCCCGATCCTCGAAGTTCTCCGAATTCCTCCGAAGTTCCTCCGGGAATTCCTCGGAAGTTCCTCCGGAATTCTTCGAAGTTCCTCCGGGAATTCTCAGGAAGTTCTGGAATTCCTCAGAGTTCTCCGGAATTCCTCAGTTCCTCCGAATTCCTCGAAGTTCCTCCGAATTCCCCGAAGTTCCTCTCCTGGAATTCCTCGGAAGTTCCTCCGAATTCCTCGGAAGTTCCTCCGGGAATTCCTTCTGGAAGTTCCACTAGAAATTCTCCACCAGTTCCTCCAGGAAATCATTCAGAAAATCTTCTTGAAATTTCTTGAAATTGAAAAAACGATATATATTATCTCATCGCAAATCAAAGAAATAAGAACCAATCTCGTCGCTTCTTTGCTAACAAGCGTGTTCCTTGGTGAAAAATTTATATAGGAACAAACCTTTCATTGCTTTGTGATGGATGAGATGGAAATATGAGCTATGAAATGAAGTGCCTAACGTTCCTAGGACACCGCAAACTTTTCCGGTCGAATGGTTGCAAAGTATTTAATGAAGGTTTCACAAAGGGGACCTGACTGTAAAAGGATAACTGACGAGCCCTGATGTTGCTGTGTGTATGTCTTCAAAATTTATGCAAAGTTATCCGGCGGATTCAGGAAAAGATCGATGCAATCTTCAGGCGGTTCCGTGCCGGAAGATCCAGTGTGGACCTTATTGTCAGTGGAAAAATGTGAAAACTTCCAATATTTTGGAAGCTATGGCGTCAGACGGCGTCCAAGATAACTAGAAGCGCAGGACGGATGAAACCAAGTACTTTATGAGTTTGACATCTGAAGGGCAGATATAACGCATCAAACTGAATTTTCAACTCTAATGTGAAATCTGTACTGTTATACGGTTGTTTATCAACAGATGTCTTACGATAAAGTTGCCTGGTGGCCTCACCAACTGATCTCAGCCCATCGTCCGATAGTAGTAGGCCGATAGAACGGAAACTCGATCAGGGGCTGGGTCGTCACATCTTCACGAAGGGGAAAGAACATGCAAACAAGCATTAGACTGAAACCCAGTGGGAGAGGTCGCGAACAGCTAGAGGTAACTCTAGAAGCCTTGCGACGGCGTTCTAAACACCAATTTCGGCTTCACCTCATCGAGCCAGTTCGGACAATACCCAGTTTCTAAGTTTTTGTCAATCAAACAGACTGATAAACTTTTCACTTATCAATACATTTTCTAAGTCTTTTCAATGAAAAGGACAATTTTTCGATGCTTTTTACACGGATTTTCAAATAACGGTTTTTTTACTGTTTTTTGCTAGGTACGTATCCCCTCATAAAAAAACCTGCGTATATTATATTTATAAAAAACACGAATTCCAGTACAGGAATCTAGAACATTTGGGAGCTCTGCTCTAGATTTTGTATTGGGTTTATTCAATCCGTAAGGTTGCCTAATTAAGAAAGATAACATACACCTGATTGCACCGAGCTCTTTCTATCTAAACAGAAACCTACTCTTTGTCTCCATTCGAACACCCAAACGCAATAATTCATTCATTACAACGAGTGCAATAACACAGACCCAGACCCACCTTCCATAATCAGTCACTCACCGACACTGGCTCACGATGCGATTATTAAGTTCTCGTCGTCGGTGCGCGCGCGTTCCGTCCCGACAGACCAACGGACAGCTAAAGTTGCCATGCGGCGGGCGCGATAAACCGCCTCGCCACTGAAACTCATTCAGTATTCATCGTGAGTCGGCAGTGCGCGGATCTGTCGCGTGCGCGCGCGCGTTCGACCCTGTTGCACTCTGCACCGAAGAAACACAGAAAGAAAGAATAACGGCCCTAGATCGGTAGCACGCCCCTGTGTCGTAGCCCTTGTGAGATTGAGCAACCAGAGTGAAGCAGTTGTGCACGTTGAGTGTTTGAATTATTAATTAATCGAAAAGCGTGCTGACTTTCTTTTGTTCATCTCTGGCTCGCTTCAGTGGGAAAGGAATATTCTAGTCGTTGAGCCCAGTGCTCGCTGTTCGAATTTTATCGCGTGTCAGACGTAGAAATGGACGTTTCGAGTTCCAGCAAGGTCGATTTCTAAGCAGCTGCTGACCCAATTCAGTCCTGTTTGAGTTGGTTGGCGCAAGCGGTAAAAGCGGTTTGCCAGTTCTGCGACCTGGTTTCAACTTCGATGAAAGAGTGGTCTGTCAGCGCTCTGCTCCAGTACGTCGACGCAAAGATTGGGTGTGCGTAGACGGTGCATAGGAGGACAACGACGTCGCACAAATCAAGTCCCAAGTCCAGACGACAGGGCGGATTATGCAAGGAATGATTCGGGAAGCAAAACGATAAGATATTGTGCTTTCATCTGACGGTTTAACGCAAAATATTTATCTAATTGCATTCAAACGTGACGTAACAGGAATGTGAATCGGATTAACTAACAAGTGAATCAGGCGGAGGGCAGCACCGCTGTCAGTGTACGTATGATGATGGTAGATTATGGTAGAGTATCCTGGGTGATATTTTTAGAAACCGCGGATGCTGCTGTGTGACATGTGGTGAGTTCGTCTCAATTCGCAAACCAAGCAGCAAATCATCAAGAAACCGTGCAATTTCTGGTAAATAAAGTGAATGTTTGTGTGAAAGACGCTGAAGAGTGCGGAAGAAGTGCAAGTTCAACATCCCCATCGAGATGGCGGAGGCGTACGAGATGTGTAGCACCAGCAGCAGCAGCAACAAAACAATAATTTCAGCGATGATAGTCCCAGGGGAGCAGCCAAGGATAACGATTGCCCACCGCAGTGCAGGAGAAGGAACAGTTCAAGGAAGCGGAACTGATGATTCAAAAGATGGATCCGGAACGGGGAGCCAAAGGGTTGGTGTCAAACGCCCAACCACTTTGGGATTGCCACCTTGAAGATGCACAGAAGCTACCGAGTTCGAACACAGTTCCAGCATTGGAGCATCGACTGCTCGTCGTTATTGCGGCGCGACTTTAAACCGGTTACCATAGCTTCAAGGATCTGTCGTACCTAGTGCGAACGGCATCTCGGAAAGGTGAGTGGGCGATTTGTGGTGGATATTAGTACGGAAAGTGCTGATAGTAAAATAATATTTTCTGCAACGTCGTTGATACGAATATATCTTGCGTATGATGCAGATACATTTGAATTCACGCCGATTTTTAAATTTATTGTTTCAGCAAAAATAATCACATCATAAGTTTGATAAAATGTTTTGAATTGTAGAAAAAACCCGGATGATGCGATCGGACGATTGTTTTCCAAAATGTTAAAATAATTTGTTTGGAGCCAGTGAGAAAAGTATACCCTGTGAATATAATTTCTTATTACAATATGTCAATCATTTTTGAATTTAAAATATTCGTTATCAATTTGTACAATTACTATTAAAAAATAAGAAAAAGAAATTTGATTATAAATTGTTTTTTTTTTTTATTGAAAACATTAGTAAAATGTTTCTTTTGTTAACCTTCAAGTGCACTGTTGTGAATACAACAAAGATACAACAAGATATCTTTTCAGTCAGTTCACAATTTGCACCACCATGTATCATCCTGAAAAATAGTTCTTTATCAGTTGAAGATTTGGGTATATTTCTGGTACATGGCCTTCCGGAAAACCCAGAATGCCCGTAAAAATGGTCATTTTGTAAAGTTCGTCTTAGAGCAGTGCATTTTTTTCTGAACCATTCCTGACGGTGATCTTAGGGAGGCTTGTCCTAAATACACAGTTTTTACAAAACAATGACCGCAGGTGGCCATCAGACAGCTTTCTAAAAAATCCGGAATGTCCGTAGCAATAATCAAATTGTAAAGTGCATCCTAGAGTAGAATTTTTTTCTAAACCATTTCTGATAATTCAAAGTCAATACTCTTTACCATACAATTAGTGCAGAATTGCCCAATCTTTTCAAGCCACGGGCCAATTTTCAGATTGACCACTTACTGGCGGGCCGAGAAATATTCGGTACATAGCAGATAATTGATCAACAATTATTTTTTACTGCTTCCATTCTTGATAAAAGTTGTTCACACAGATATGTACTTCTGAAGAGAGAAAATATCCCATGTATCTTTCTGAAATGTATCTTTCTGAAATTTAGATGTAAGCTGTTGATGCATTTGATGTCAATTATCGCCTTTTGGAATATTCCAAGTGCATTATTTACATCAGTAAGCGGTGTTGAGGAACAGTGTTCTAAAAAAAATAGCGAATAGGCTTGAAAGCTACTGTTGAAAGGCTTGGAGTTTACCAGCATATTCAACGGATTTTCATGAACTGTTTTCAACCGGTTTAGAGCAATTTTTAGAGCAAAAGATTAGAGCAAGCTACTCACCCATTCAGCTTGGGAATTGGTTTTGCTTTGTATTGTAAAAAAATTGATTTTCTTTCGCTTTCAAGCAAGGTAGCATGGGTTAGCCAATGAACTAACCTAACAAATCTTTGTATTCTGCTTCCATTTCCATCAACATAATTTTGAATTAGTGGTGGTTGAGTTTCATCTCGTAGGTAAAGTTTATTTTTTTGATAAAATTTCCCTTATGAAGACAGTTACATGTACCTTGTTTTTTACATTAAGTATTTTCATCGGTTGGGTGCAGGAAGAATTAGAAGCAGATGGCTTTTTCACGCAACGTGTGGCCATTGGAGATTCTCCATAAGATCCGGAACATCCGTAAAAATGGTAAATTGGAGATACTCGTCATAGATAAGCGTGATTTTTTATTAATATTTCCATTATCGAACTCTTAGTAAAAAATGAATGTGGTAACCCATTTTGATGGAGTCTCCTGTAGCCATTATTTGACTACTTTTATGGTTATTTCGGATCTTTCGGAGCACCTCCATTGGCCACTCAGATACATGAAACTGGGTAATGACAAATTTTTTCTTGCCCAAAGCACACCACTTGTCCTTTAGGACAAGTGTAAAGTGAATTAACCACTTTAAGGGACATTTATTATCTTTCGGTGGACCTGCATTTACCACTCAAGAAGGATCCATGAGGATGGATCACGACAATAATTATTCCTTGCTTAGAGCTGAACAATTTTTTTAAAAAGCTCTCTTTTAGTATGAGTTTTATGAATTTTTTATGAATTGACCACATTAACGGATGTTCCGGTCTTTCAAAAGACCCCCACTATTCACTCATGTACGTGGAAACGGGTCACGACTTTCATGTTTTGTTCAGAGAACGATCATGAAAATATTTGAAGAAAAAAAAACGCTCTCTTGCGTTTCAAGAATTAACCTGTTTATGGATGTTCTGGAAAACCTCCGGTAGCCACTAAGGCTCATCAAAATAGGTCACGATAATTATTTGTTACTCAGAGTACAATGATAAAAGGCTTCGAAATAAAAAAAAAACGTCCTCTCATTTGATAAGCTTCATGAATTGACCACTTTTACGGATGTTCCGAATCTTCCGGAGGGACACCAGACCGTCAAAAAACCAGAACATGTGATGGTGATGCAAATTCCCATAATTATATCATGATAGGGGAGGATCGTAGTTTCCGACGGGTTTCGGGATTCGCAAACGGCCGGGAACACACTATTGCGGACGGACAGCTTATAGTGTTTTCCGCTGGGTACAACTATATTTTAACTAAAAAACCTTTCGAGATTTTGCGGAACTTTTATTGAGTTACTTCACTTTTGGCGGTTTGACTCTAACTGAACATAATTCTTTATTATTTCTTCCTATTTCTACCCTACGTTGTGTGAAATTTTTGAAATTGAATTTGCTATAAATTTGAAATGAATCAAAGGGCTGCCAGTCTTGCTGTCAGCATCATTGGTAACCTAATTTTTGACAGCAGTTGCTTTGAGAACTGTCATATCATTTATAATATTTTGTTCTTAGTAGCCATTATCTTCCAAATGTTATAAAAATATATTATCATAATATGATTTAAAAATGCCTAACACCGAATTGCCTATAAGTTATAAAAAAGAATGTAGCAAAGTGTTCTAGCCATAGATATATCATAACGTTGATATAATTTGATAATGTTGCCTTATTTGTGACGGGCTTATTTTCCTGTTCTTGAAAATCAATCTAACCAGATTAAAAATTTCCAACTGCACAGTAAACAATACATTATCTGATTCTGTTATAAATTTCTAACAAAATATGTTATTTTATGTGATAAAATTGTAACACAATCCAAAAGCTTTTTGTTACGCTAGTATTATTTTTAATAGAAATTTCTGTATTTGCACAACATCCTGAACCAAGTTTATAACATATTTTGTTACAGAAACTAAGAACTTAAGAACATATGTAAATTCGAATTATTTTCAGAAACGCAAACATAATCTGTTCAGAACCTCAAACGGATTCTGTTCAGAATCTCAAGCAGAACCCTAAACAGACCCTATTCAAAATTTTAAACGAATTCCGAAAGTGTGCTGCTCCGAATCTCGACCGGAATTCTGTTTAGAGTGATGAACAGATTCTCTTTAGAATACAGAACGGATTCTTTTCAGAATCTGCTTAGAATCCCGAACGGAGTCTGTTTACAATTCCAAACGAATTCTGCTTAGAATTTCGAACGAATTTTGCTTAGAATTATCGAAGTTTCACGAATCGTTTTTTTTTTTGCAGAAAGTTAAACAAGAAATAGTGGTGCACATTATTTTATCGATGATTTTTAGAGAAAAGGTGATGTCAATTACTTTCTTCTCCGATTACCGGGTAAAAGACGTTCGGAGCGATTTCTTCTTCACAAATTCTGGAGATCTCATTCCTAAAGCATTCTGCATTATAATACATTCGCCCGGAGTTGTGGGAATTACTTTTTGGATAATTCTGGGGTACTGCTCTCCCATCCCAGATATTGTATGAAAAACCTTTATCATAAATTCTAGGTCATTCATTTTTCTTGAATTTTGATGAAATTTTGGAACAAATGTTCCTGGAAAAGTCATTCCACAAAATGTTGGACTGTTCCTCCCCCCACGAACTCTGGGAAATACCTCTTTCAATGTTCTCTAGGAATTATGGAAACTAAATTCTTTCAAAGCTTTCAGGGAAATGCTCTAACCAAAAAAAATAATAGATTCCTACATAACGAATTCTGAAGAAATCATCCTCCAAGAATTTTGAAAATTTCTCCAAGTACTTTAGGGAACCTAATCTCCAAGTGTGCTTCAGTAATTCTGACATATTACATAACCAATAATTTTGTAGAATTCCATGTCCAAGATTTTCTTTTCCATTTCAATTCTTTAGACTGAATTCTACTTTTGGAATTGCAGAGGGATTCTTTCCCCATGAATTTGGAAGAGTCTTTCGTCCAGTAATTCTGAGGAATTCCCCCTTCAAGACTTTTGGGGAATTTCTGCGCCAATTATATTTGGATTCGGATCGCAGCAGCCCACTCGCGTGGAGGGCTATGGCTGAGTATTTTGTTACGGTTAAAAAATAGATTCGGTTCCAGCAAGTGTTACAATAAGTGTTTTGTGAACAATCATAAGTTTTTAGTTTCGATTCCCAGCCCCTCCACCAAACCCTCGTCAGTCGCCGGATCCGCAGCCCATACGGTGGCGTTAGGGTTACGCGCCCTGCCGGCTGCCTGATGACGACTGACAATTTATTCTTCTCGGAGGCATTCCTCCAACGTTACCCGGATAAATGGCAACCGAACAATGCAACGATCATTGGATACACGACATGGACAAACGGACACAATGGACTCACGATGAGATGGACTGGCAACGAAAACAATAATGGTAATGGACGGATCTAAAAATAGATTCTGTGTGGATTCTGTACAGCACAATACCACAGTAGATCTCGGCACAGTAGCGGTTAAGAAACACAGAGTTTTAAAAAATAAGTTTTCAGTGAAACCACATTTGTGAAGATAGTTCCCGATCCTCCAAAAATTAAATGTCATGTTTAATGTATCGAAGTTTTCAAAGCGATAGACAACTTTTACATTCATTTACTATTACATTCGTCCATTGGATATGTTCAATGTTTCAATCCCTTGTCAGTGATTTGGAAGTAACGGTATTGGTATCTTTTCATGTCCTAATTTTATATTATTTTAAAGTTATTTACAAATTCTAGTCCACCATTAAAGCTAAAGATTTAGATGCCAATAAGCCCACAAATTTTCCCGTTTCTCATACCCAGTGATGATTCTTGATAAATAGCCTATTACGGGGCTACTAGGTGGATTATTCGGGTTTTTTTAAGCGCTATAATATAAAGATTAAAAACAATAATTTGTGAACGAACCCCAAGAAGAGTATTGATCCTAAATTAATCATGATCCTTTTTGATGGCTATAAATAACACTCTGTGAGACTTAATCCTTTCTATTTATATGTGGTGAGCTGACAAATTTACACTTTAACCTCTACCCCTACCCCTCGGATCTCTCGTAAAAAATCGTTGACATATTTTTTTCTGGTTTTTGTAAAGTTTGAAGCATATGGGGGGAAACGGGAATTTAATATATTTCACTTCACTTTTTTTTCTCGTATCAGGGAGCAAACAATGGCGCTTAAACCTAGGCTAATTAGCCAGGGCAAGTCTAATAGTTACATAAACTTTTAGGCATGGTCACTCCCAACGACTATTCAAACTTATTATATCATTTACTTATGATGATACTCCTAAACTATATCCCCTACCAACCATCCAACTCCTTGACATCTATGAGGCGTCGGTGAGTCGCTGGCCTCTCGTTAAGTAGATGTCCAGCATGGCCAGCAATGGTAGCTTTCATGCTTTATCGTTTTAGACCTCCAATTGGATTTCCATTAAATCCATAAGACATTAGATATGAAAGTTAAAGAATATACATGATAGCTATCAGCAGTAATTTTTTAAGACTTTCTTCTCGCATGTACTATTGGTGTTTAGAGCGGAACAACTCCGCCCTTTTTATTGTGCTTTGCATAAGTCTTTCATATACCTACATGACAATTTCTTTTCACGGAAAACACATCAATCGTAGAATATATACACCATGATACTATTCTACTTGATATGTTTGAAGCTAATGATATGATTAAAAATGATTCGCAATACCCTTATTTATAACTACGAATTACTCCGTTACAAACGCAACGCATTGCTGCGCCAAGGATATTGGGGAACTGCTGCTTTGATTTGTAACCACGCGAATTACGCTAAGCTACAGAAGAGAAATTCCGTGTTGTTTTTTGTTAGCAAATCTATGAGCAATTTTTGGATTTTTTTTTTCTTAGGATCTGCCGAAGTGGTTCTATGCGATTCTGTTAAAACTCTCTAGGGATTTTTTTTTAAATGGGCGTAATTGATTTTGATCTTTAATATGGCGATTATGCGCTTTATTCAAACTATTTTTGTCAACTAATGTGCCCAGCAGAAAGAATGGATTTACATCTATCTGGTGGTAACGTCAGCTGATCAATATAAGCTGAAAAGAGAGAGTATGAGCCGTTTCAAATTTCAAGGTCAAATACAATTACGCCTATTTTTAAAAAAATCCCTTGAACATGAATGAATTCTTTGGGATTTCCAAAAGATTTCTGTATCAATTCGCAAAGTTGCCATAGAAATTCTTTTAAAGTCTGGTAAAAAGTTCTACGGAAGTACCTGGAACAACCTATTTGAACCTGTAATTCATATTTAAAAAAGAGCGGGGTGATAAATTTAAAAAACACGAGCGATTGGAAAAATATCATTGCGTGTCGTGTTGCACTGAGTCCCCATACAAACCAATAATAATCAAAACATACAACAAAAGATATCCCTGTTTCTAGCTAATTTACTCATTCTCTCACTTCTTCTTGATGAATAGGGGGAGATATTTGAGCATTTGATCATGTTTTTCAACGATGCATTTTGGTTATGAATTTAGATGCAAAATAAGTGTACGCTAATACCGGACACTTCTTCAATAAAAATAAGTATTCAGAGTAGTAATATAGTATACTCGCAATGAGTTGTAGCCAATAAAACGAGTTAGTAGATGGTTATAGGGCTCTCCAGGTAAATTGCATATACAGTCAACCCAAAGTTCCCACCTTTTAAAAGTCATCTACAATATTCTTTGCACTATTATTCCGAAGCTTGTTGACACCCCAGCAAAGTAAAACAATTAAATTAGAGCAAATTGAGCAATACTGCTGTTGAAAATATTGTTCGCTAAAATAAAAAAAAAAAAATTACTGTCCAGGTCTGTGGGACACGGACAGCTCTTCTGATACCGAAATTGACTTTAGACTATATTTACATAAGATTTACATCAGAATTGCTGATTACAACCTGCTAAAGTAAGCTAAAACTAAAGTAAACTAAATTTTAGAAATATTTTTTCAATCTGCATTTTTGGAAAAAGTAAAACATAGGGAACTGAAATTCCGTACAGTTAAAGGGTCTTCAAATAGATCCTACTTGTACTACATAAAATGTTATAAAAACTTCTAGGAGTGTCGTTTTCGGAAGTGTCTAACATTTGGAGGTGTCCGGCGCTGGGGGATCTCCCCCTATTTAGTACCAGTTTGATGGCGTACGAACAATAGAGGTTATAAACCATAGAGAAAGATGTTCGTTGCGTCCCCAAACATGTTGGTTAAACAACTGTCAAAACGTATCGATTTTTCCTTCGTTGGCATTTAGCCCCGAAAGATGTTTAGCCAGCGAAAGATGTTTCGCCATTGACGACAGCGACAGTCTTCCTCTATAGCTTTTCACCTCTATTATACGAACTAAGTACTAAATTCAAACCTGGAGTAAAGCCAAATTTTATCATCGATGTTGTATACCGCAATTAGTGCAAGCACTGATACAATTTTGGTCGTATACTATTGTGGTGGTCCAACTCAGTCGTATTTACATCTTTAGCTGGTCGTGGCTTTGAGATTTTCCTTTGCACTAAATTTTAACTTAACAGTCTACAACATCGCGCCATATGGTAACCAATGCTTTACAAAAGTTTCTGCAAATTGCCAAAACCTAAATGGTCGAAATTTCAGAATATTTTTTCCACCTTTACTGTAAGCTACCTAACTGTTCCACCTTTCCGTTTACTACCTTACTTTACTGTTCCGTCGTTACAGTAACATGAAGCTTAGTTTTGGGGAACCACTTCCATAGTTCACATTTGCTCACCGATAGATAATTTTTGATTCACCTGTACTTTACCAAAACCATCAGCAGGGGATTCTTTATCAGGTTGTATCTATTGCTGTCAAGGGTATTCCTCAGCGACCATTCAGAATTGACGTTACGTTACTGCTTCAGAAGGGGGTTAAACGTATTCAGTTTCTCATACAGCAAGGCAAAGCAAACGAAATGTATCTATCGAATTTTTGATAGAAGGGCAGAAGACCAGTAGAGTTGTGTTAACTCAGTTCGACGAATTGATATTATTGAGGAATTGATATAAAACTCAATCAAGCACTTATCTTGAACGGCTTTACCTGCAAAAAATTGCGTTCAACGAAGAATCCTGTTTCATTGTCTATAATTAATGTCTATAATTAATCAAAAAAGATTGTACAATAGGCTCAAAAGTTATGACGACAATACTAATTATGAAACGTATATACTGCCGTCATACGCATTTGTTCTACATTTACTAGGATTTCTATGTACCCATGGGATAGTTATAAACAGTATAGAAAAAATCACGTTCATGGCACTTGTACTCATCCGATTTGCAAGATAAAGCGGTGTGTCACTACTTCTGCCTCATAAGCTGAATAACACAGGTTCGATTCATATTGTTGATCATGTAGCTCAACATCTATGTAAATCAAATTCTTATTGCTTGCAAGCATGATTCTAAATATAGAATTGCTATAACAAGCTGTCTGCTACTTAGTAGTAGCAGTAAATAAAATATAAACATAGATTGGAAGCAACTACGAATTGTTTTTCTCATGCTTACACGCATCCGATTTTCAATGCATTTCTTGAAATAAATATAATCGACTATGCATAATGCGACCTATTTATCAATCTGGGTTATTTTTAGATTTTTCTTATATGCTTTATTATTTTTTAACGTAAGAGAAGAGGAAGACATTCCAAAGATTTTAGCAAGGCAAGCTCTGATTAGAACACATCGAGATAGAGGGATATTGAGATAGGGAGGTTATCGAGATGTTGAAAGATCAAATCTCGCTTAACTTTTCAAAAGGACCTAAGTAACATTTTTTTTCATGAATTAATTTGAGTACTGCAATCAAAAGCTTTCATGTTGTTCTGTTGATTGCGCTATTCATATTAATTCATGAAAAAAATGTTACTTAGGTCCTTTTGAAAAGTTAAGCGAGAAATGTATGTAGATTGAAGGGACTGAGAAAACCATCGACATACGGAGAGATATCGAGATATAGAACATCGAGATGTAGAGAGTTGACTGTAATATTGACGTTGCTAAAGAGTGGTGATATTTCGTTGCTGGAAAACTCTGCCTCAAACGCCTTCTTGATGACAGCTAGAATATGGCAGGATATAGCAGGCTGTATGGCTTATGGCAGGAACAACACACCGCGCGTCGGCGAATCGGCATTCTACTATGGACAGTGCGTGGAGACGCGAGATACATTGTAGGTTAGTCCTCCTAGGGCGTTGTGCCACGCCGAAATGTTAGATGTTCCGCCATCGAGGGTAACAATGGGTCTGGGGGGTGAGAATGGGTCATCGCTCTCATCGGAGAGCACAATCGTTCAAAAAGGTCTCCTATATTTTAGTCTTTTTGCCCTCAAAAACATTCCAACCACTCTATAAGCATTCTAAGTAGTTGACCCATTCTCACCCCCATTTGACCCATTGTCACTCCCAACGACGGTTTCGTCGAAATGTAGAAAAGTTCGGTTTTTCCAACCGTTTATCGTTTATTTTGACACTTTTTTCGCCTAACATACATAATTTGCGGTCTAGTTTTGTTACGGCCATGCCAAATACTGTAAAATGAGTAGGGTATCGGTTTTGGGGCGTTGATTTGAGGCCTCTTCCTCTATTGACACACGGTAGCCAAATTATCGTATACCATGGACAGTGTACAACTGTACAGCTACACTGAAAGCCGCATGCCTCTCCACGCAGTCGTGCATAAGGCTGCCCGAAGTCATCACATTCGTCCTGACCGAGGTCTGCAATTAGGTTTTCCAGTCTGCAGCATCATGCAATGGATCGTTTTGAGGTAACTTACCTCTGATTTACATACTTTCAAATTCAAGCTCTATCGAGCTTAATGTGAAGGAATTCTCTATACCTGTGTCTTCGGCCTTCACGGACAGCTCATCTGATTTTTATTACCAATATGTTCGGAAGACGAAATTAAATGATATTTTCTTATCCGCATCTGAACTGGAGTATGATATCTAGGATTTGTTTTACAGTGCGCAGTGTTCTGTGACGATCTTTGTGTTGCCAACAGCTCTTGCATACGTGGGGGTGGTGTTCTCATAGTTGTAAAAAATCAGATCATCGGTCGTTACGTTTCGCAATTGTGCAAATCTCGAACAGCTTTGGGTTAATGTGTCTTTTCAGAAAATTTGCTTTGTTCAATCTTCTCGATTAGAGTCAAGACAGAATATTCATGCACCGAATATTCACTACTTTTGGTTTGGAAGCAAACAAACAATGACAACGCATTCGACAATGCTTCGCAGTCACAGCATTATATTGACAATGGCCAGAAAATGCTCTACACATGGCACCTCATGGATTACATTAAGGCCAGTTGTTGTACGGTCGGAGTTGCAATGACCATGTATTAAAGCTGTCATTTAGCAACGATTCAGATACGACCAATAAAGCTTGTTTTTGGCGCAAATATAGTCTTCCGGTACACTCAGTTAGGAGGAAGGCTAAAAGCAATGCCAAAATACTGTTTATTTAGGCGGAAATTCCCCAGTGACAGATACTTCCCAATGCTGGACAATTCTCAAATCGACACTTCTAGATATGTTTCCAACATTTGATGTAGCACAAAAGGAAGCTATTTGAAAACCCTGTACTTGTATGGATCTTTCGATACCCATGTTTAAAGCTTTTTTTTTAATCGAAGATTGAGACTATATTTGATTCTACAATATTTTTTTGCCGTGTACCTTGTTGAATCATTATGCGCGAATCACACCTCATTTAAGGATTATGTACTATCTGTTAAGTTGCAGGCAGGCGGGGTTGACATCTAACGGTCGCCGCCCTGTTTAAGTTGGTGCGAACTTCATCACGCGCGACATGCCTGAGCAGGCCAGGGTTCAGCCTTGACCCATTCCTGATGCCTCAATTGGGTTTTGACGTCTTTTGGAGCAAAATCATCTTCCGGCGAATACGCTAAACGATGTGATTCTAGTCGAAAGCTCAAGTGCGTTGCTATTTCCGTAGAATCACAAGCGAGTTAGCTCACGCTCGATGATTGAAATGTAAATATGTTTCTACTAAAGGCGGGGAAATTTGTTGTGCTTTCACAACACGCTGTTGTGAGTTCCGTGTCATAGTATTTCTAGTTCCAAGAAGAGAAAACCGATACTTCATTCCAACATTCTACCAGCCTTTTCAACCTTTTATTTTCATTCTATCAAAGACGTCTATGGCTGGAACTCCTGGCCTGAAAGTTATATACAATGGACTGTACTAAATAAATAAATAAATAATAATAAACAGACTTGCGAAAATGGTACACGCTTCGAATCCAATCATCAACTACGCTGAGAATTATTGCTAAACGTACTCTTCAATCAAGATCTGGGAAATGCAAGAAGCACGAAATGCAAAATACGTGAGACCGAGTTTAGTTTGCAAAACATTCAATAAAGTCAATAAAGCCAACATACTGATATGGAAAAATAGTGAAAATGATTGCTACAAAAACGTTGCACGTACCTACTGTACTACATATTACATCACGCTGCTTATTTATAAACAGATTCAAATTCGAACGAAAACATCCCGTACCGCAAATAAATATAATTATGCTGACAAACATCATGTTGCGAAAGTTTATTGTTGAATATTGAACTCATTCGCTTGTGTTTTACACTGAAGGTCGAGACAACATCGAGTTCGGGTTTGTTCAAAGCAGAATATTACTTGAACATAATCTTTGTGATGTATAACACAGTTTAGACTTCATTGTGATCGACTCAAAGAAGAAACACCACCTCCAAGTGAACAACAGTCAACGATCGTTGGGACAAAAGCTTATCAGAATATTCTCTGTGCTCAATCGGAGCTCTTGAACTCAATCACTCCGAATAGAGTCTTATCGCCCTAAGGGACGTAGGACTGCAAACAATTTTGTTTTGGTTTGAAATTTGATAACACTTGTACGTCACTCGCTTCACTATCAATATTATAGGTGCAGCGCCGCCGCGGTTCTTCATGGAAGTCGGATTATGTGGAAATCCACTTGTTCACGTTTGGTCGCACCCAAAAACTAGAGTGTCATTCATAAATTACGTGATGTTTACTCTAAGATTAGGTTCATTTTTTACTTTGAATGGACTTTGTATGTAGTACAAAAGACTAATTAGATACCTACTTATATGCTCGACTCCAACGTAAATTACTCGGATTCATTCGATCCACATCACTTTCACTTTTAAGGGAATATTAATATGTAGAAATACAATAAAAAAAAAAAAATATTTTAAGCTCGTTTTAGTGGTATGTATTCAACCGTCTAAGACGAGTTTAGTACTTCCATTCAATTCCACTAAGTTTTGTTATCTTTGCAGACACGGATCAATCTCTCTGTGCACGGACTTCTGCTTACAAGGCAGAAGCAATAGCATTAACATTGTTATGGTGTAATTCGTAGATTGGACACTAGTGATACTCATGTTTTACTTTTGAGATCCTTATCTAGAATGCTATCAGAAATCAAGAAGGGGAGTGGTCCTTGATTCCAGACTTAAACAAAAATAACAAAAGCATGAGGATCCTGGCCACGCCCATCTTCACCGTAACTAGGGAGAGGAACGAAGTGTTTATGTGGTACTTACTCACGGGAGGCCACCGACTTGGCGACACCCTCATAAATACCACGGAGTTAGATAATGAGGATGGTATTCGTTTAGTCAGGATTTGCCTGTAGTTGGCAATGTAACCGTGGTAGATCTTACCCCAATACACACCACGTAAAGGTCTGCTTACAAGGTAGAAGCAATGACCACAAAGTCTGCCTCGCTCGGCCCGACTTTTCAACAAGTGATAAACTACAGACAACTTTGACGCATAATCTTTCTCGATCTGATTAGATAGCCTTCTTGGATAGATACAGACGCGAATATGCCGACGAGCGTAATAAAATCACACTGCCATACATTGGATAAATAAAAAGATAAAACGAAAATCAAAGCAAAACGCATGTTCATTTCCCACACAACAACATGACGATCAAAATTGAAGCATGAACGATGGACGATTTGCACGCTTCCATTTCATTGGTTGAAGGCAACGTGATTGTGCAAGGTTAGTTATTGAAGGTGGAAGCGGAGAAAAGCAAACATTTGAGTATCGAAAAACGTAAAAAATATAGGTCGCAATCGCAAAAGATGACTCACATAATATCATTAAATCAAGCTAATGGTAAACGGAATCACAATCAACATAAATGAAATGGTTTCCAAGTAGAATTGAGTATTTAAAATCGTTTAAGGTTGAAGATCTTTTTTTTTCGTTTCCCAACTGAATTCCAGTCAAATAATTTGTGCTAGAAATACCTACATCTACAAATCGACTAAAAATTAAATGTGACGTAGAACCGACAGCGGCTGACTAATGCTAATACAGAAGTCAACGTGATGACAGCGGCGATCCGTTTTCCATAAATCAATCATCGGATGATGTGTGACTTTTCTGATGCTTTTAGCGGATCGAAACCTGTTCAGTCAATTTGGCAGACAGGTGGAGCATAGAACTGGTTCGTCAGTGGAACCGTCTCCTTCGAACCGAGTAAAATTTAATTCGAATTAATTCGCTGAGTCGCAGAATATTTTCTCGGCACGTTTGTTTTGACTAGCTGCGGTGAGAATTTGCATCTCAACTAGAGCGAATTTCTGCCGTTTGCTGATGGTCATACACGCGGGGAGATGATGTTAATTTGTTGTGCAGTGGGTAGGCAATTGGGAATAGTGAACAAACTGAGAAGTAGAGTGGGTGATGGTAATTGGTACGTGCTAATTGCTTTTTGGTGGAATTTCGTTCTTCCAACACTATTTTCTGTTACAATTTTATTTTGAGTAGAAAATCACTCATTCCAGCAGAATGTAAGATGCAAAACGGGCTTGGTGGTCATATGGCTACTGCTTCTGCCTCATACGCAGGAGGTCGTTGGCTAAATCCCAGGCTTATACCAACTCTCACAGGCGCGCCCCTCAATTAGTTTTGGCTCAACAATAAGTGGGATAATATTGATGTTGGCCATACATCGGCACTGAAGTTCAAACATATTTTTGCTTCTTCTTATGAGCTCCGAATTCGTTTTTGTACAGAGATCTGATTTCATTGCGTTTTGGAATTTCTGAATCTCACCTTTACACAGAGCTCTAATCAGTCCGAGGGTTCAGCAGGTCCACAACATTCGTATCCGCTTCTTTCCTAATTAATCAGCTCTCTGGGGCTTGAAGATTCATGTCATAAGATTGAGTTACATTTTCATAATTTACTCCATTGACTCCATCCAGAAAGAGGAAAAGATGGGTTATCTAAAAGCAAATTATAGTCATTCCATACTCTCCGACCATCACTCATAAGTATTAACAAGAATAGTAAGAACTAGAGCACAGTGTGGTAAATCTTATTCCGTAATGCACCACGAAAAAGTGTCTACCCAACATTACAGGCTCCGTTAACTGCCTGATTAATAGTTTCACCTCCCAGGCCATTCACCCCCTCGGCACGGGTCAACTGACACCTTGAGATTCGGGGTTAGGGACGTCATATTGTCAACTTCAGTGCTATACCGAGCCTGGCGATTTGACCGGATTTTCACCGTTACGCACTACTTCAGAGTATCCATATCCCAGCGTAACGGGTTATGACAGGGTTAGACGCCGGCTCAAAAAGCGAAGAAAACCCAACGAAGGATTTTTCAGGGTTCATTTCGAGCTAAGAGCGGCAAGCGAGTTTGCCATTGCCTGGCGTGAACTCTACGAATATCACTGTTTTGAGTATTTAGAGGCCGCATTTCCTCTAAAACATCATATTTTTTGTGCAAGTCCTGAAGCGAAATCTGGTAAAACATCACAAGAGCACATGCGGGTCTCGTTCGATGTGTTCCTCGATCATCTGCGACGAGTGATTAAACTAAAGGACGACAAAAATGAACTTGGCCATTGAACTTTCAAAAAGTGATATATTTTCTAGTGAAGTTGAATGAAATTGTAATGAAATACTTTTGTTTTGATAGATTTATCTGTCTTGTGTGTGTTTATCCGCATTTATATTTGTCTTATTTGGCATTTCATTAGCCAGACCCTGTATTTTACAGATTCCTAAACCTTGAAAAAATAAATAAACAAAAAACTCGCGGTCTGGAAATTTTATGCAAGCATTATTCTTAATGAGCATTGGCGGAGCTAAGCTAAGGCACGTGACCCACCAAATCGGATATTTTCCCTGAAATAAACCAAAATTGCTCTGAACAATAAAATTGATAAATATCTTGGCTGTGCATATGCACAGCATATGTTTCGAAATGGAACCCTCAACCTCCTACTAGGGTTCGAGTCCCTCCAAGACACGTGGATTCTTTTTCGCAAATTTCATATCAATTTGTCCATTTCGAAACATATGCTGTGCATATGCACAGCCAAGATATTTAACAAAAAAAAAATGGTTTTCGTACGGCCGAGTTGCCGAATAATATGCAATTAATTGTTAATAAAATTGATTTTCCCAGAATTTCTTAGGGTTATTGTCGAAAGAATGTCTTTGGTAATTCTGATAGGTATTTCTCCAAAAATTCTATTGGAAATTCTTTCGTAAATTTCTTTATAAATTTCTTTGCAAAATCTTTCAGGTCTTTGCAAATTTGTTCTTGCTTTCGATATTTGTTCGAGAGATCGTTCTAAAATTTCACCAAAAAAATGTCCACTCTAGGATTCTCCCTCCAGGATTAATTTTGAAAACTACGCATATAACCCCTTTTGCCATTAATCCAGGGATTCATTCGGAAAATCCTCTGAAGAGGCCATTGTAAATTCATTTCTATATTTCTTCATAACTTCCATTTGCTTTTGGTAAAACCATACAATATTATTCCTGAAAATGCTGCAGGAATTATTCCGGAATTTTCGACGGAGCTCTTGAAGTAATTTCTGAAGGATTCTTAAAAGAATGTCTAAATTAATTTCTGATTCCTGAAAAGAATTTATAAAGGAATATCCGAAACTGTTAAGGAACTTCTAATAATATTTCCGAAGGAATGTCCGAAGAAATTCCTGAAGGAATTTTTGCAAGAATCCCTGGATGAAACTTTGAAGAATAAGATGAATTTTTATGGATTTCCAAGGACTTCCTAGAGTTTTCGAAGGGATTTCTAAAGAAATTACTGGAAAAATTTGTTTGTAAATCCTGATGCAATTCAATTGATGGAGTCCCTAACTCAATTTCGGCAGGAACTCCTTAATCCATTTCCGAGGGAATTCATAAAAGGAATTCTCCAAAAGAAATTTTGGAAGTTTTTTTTTAATTCCTAAAGGATTGACCGGAGAAATTTTCAAAAGAATTTCAGAAGTAGGTCTTAAAAGAATTTGTAAAGCAGTCCTCGAAGGAATCTCTAGAAGTGTTTCCGATCCCGCCAAGAATTCTTTCGGAATTTCTTAGGATTTCTTCTGAAAATCCTCCGAAAATTACTTCGGAGATAAACTCAGATTTTTTTTGAAAATTCTTCATAAAATTCCTTCAAAAATTTAAAAAGAGAATTATAAGAATGTATCGAAAGATCATTCTTTTAGGATTTTTTCAGTTCCTACAACAACTACGGAAATTATTTCAGGATTACCTTTTAAAATTCCTTTAAGAATTTCTTCGGAATATTTTTCAAGAATTCTTCCAGTAGTTTCTCAACAAATCCCTTTGGAAACTTTTAGAAGAAATTCTTGAAATTATTCCGAAATTTCTCTCAAGAATTTCTTCAGAACTTCCTCCTAGAGTTCTTTCGAAAATTCTTTTAGGTGTTCCTTCGGTCATTCCTCCGGATTTTATTTAGCATATTTTGTAGAAATTCCTTTAAATCTTCGGAGATTCCTTTTTTAAATTCCTTTGAAATTTCCTTTGAGTATTTTTTCCGGAATCTTTTCAGAAAATCCTTCAGAATTTTTTTTTTCGGAATAAATTTTATTTGGAATTTATTTTGCAATTTCTTCGAGAATTCTACACGATTTTTGTTATAAAAAATCGTTTGAAATTTCCGTTAGAAAGGCCTCCGAAAATTCCTTTAGGAATTCCTATTTTATTCTTCCATAATTTTCCCAATAAAATGTCTGGAATAATTTCCGCAGGAATTGCGGAAGGTATTTCACATTTGAGTGTCTGGAGTGTCTTTAGGGGAGTCTCCTCAATAAAGACACACAAAAAATGCCTTTCGGGAGATTTCACTAAAGAATCCATACAGGGGGAACTTTATAAATTATTTCTGGAGGATTTTCTGGATGAATTCCAGTAGAATTGGAAACTTCATCAGTACCCTAGTATCATTTTTATGCTGATTTTATAACACTCTTGTAGAGTGGTCTTCAAGAGCGTTATAAAACTTTTAATTTTACTTGGGTAATCATTCAGGTGATATTTCATGAATTTATTCTAAAGTTTGTTCGGAAAATCCTCCCCAAAGGAACTAATTCGGTTAGTCACCCAGAAATTTTTCCAGGCCTGAAAGAAAATTCCAGGCATTTCATCGTGAGTTTCTTCTCTCCCCTCAAGGAATTTCAAAAATCCTACGCCAATGAATCTAGAAATACCTCCCAAAGTTCCTCAAGGAATTATTTCGAAAACTCCTTAAACATTTGTCTAAGAATTTCTTTAGAAACCCTTTCGGATTTTCCTCCAGTAATTGCATTAGTAATAACATCGGAAATTCCATACCATCGGCTCTTGTAATTCCGCTGGAATTTCTTCCAGGTATTTTCGAACGAGTTCGTAGAAGAATTTTCGAACGAAACTCCTGAAGGAATTTCTGAAATTTTAAGAAAATTATTAAGTAATTATCATAATGAATTCTTCTGAGACTTTCTTCGGAAATGGCTTTAGGAGTGTCTGCAAAAATTGGTTTGGGAATTCTCCAGAAATCCCTTCGGCAACTCTAGGAATAATTTCTGCCTTTAGAAGTTATAACATTTTTGTCCATCATTTCTCCATTATGACCCATAGTGGAAAAAAGTACGTATATTATCCGCTACAACATATTAAAAAATAAAAAAAATTGAAAAATTCGTTTTTGAGATAAAGACGAGCTTGGTGATCTAGTGGCTACCTCTTCTGCCTTATAAGCAGGAGGTCGTGGAGTTCAATTCCAGGCTCGTCCCTTCCTACTTTGTATCTCTATCTTAGTTCTTTCTGTGTTTCACGTTATACCAAAACGATTCCTACTGTTATAACCTTCCACACAATCCCAAAATCTCCGTGGCACCTATGAGAGGTCGTAGAGTTCTCTGCATCTTTCTTAAGTAGGTGTTCAACAAATCATCCTTCCCATTTCTCAGCATTCGCAAGGACGTGGCCAGGACAGATCTCGACTATTGGAGAGTGCATTGCTTCCATCTAAGAGTTAGTGATTAGTCCCAAATCAATATCTGTGGTAACGGATGAAAGTCTTGGCTTGTACCACCTACGAATTTGTGCGAATTGCTCAATGCTAATGCTAATGCTAAAAATTCGTTTTTGAGATAATCGATTTTTAAGTTTTATTTTCAATGACTGGACAATTTTTTTTACAGTGTATATTTTTTTCACATAGCCCCAATGATTACGTCAGCGAAGATAAAAAGCGTAGATAAAAAGATGATGTTTGGTGGTAGGAAAGCGAAACACACCTCATGGAGACGTTGAAACTTGCCAAAACTGCAAAGACAGAGCCTTGAAGTAGATTTCCTCCTGGTAAGGCCTCGAAGTCGGATTTCCAATGAGCACTTGGGAGAAACGCCAAGTGAGAAAATTCCGGAGAACAAAAAACCATGTCTTTTTGATTGTATTCGACATATAGTGTTTCCCCTCCTCGAAGGCTGTAAGACGTCTCCTAGTCCAGCAAAGTAGGAGCCCGTTCCATAACCGGGGTGGAAGGCATGCTGCCGGAAACTAAATCTGCCGTCTGTTTCTTGTTTCTCCGTAACAGGTGGTTCACAAATATCTCGACGCCTTAGACACATAAGAATTAAACAATTTTGGTCGGTATTTCGAAATATCCCGTGAAGAAACGCTGTTTTCGGGAGTCCGATGACCAGACTACGCCGGTACTCACCCGGGAAGGTTTGGTCAGACCATCGATTGTCCATATCAAGGAACAGGAGCAATGGGAGGGAGGTTTTCCAACATAGTCTAGACCAGAGAATTTCCCACTAATTTTTGGTCAAACGGGAGTTTACAAGTCCGGGAGGGAAAGTTTACCAGCGCGGACAGTCTGGCTGCGATGGTTCGCTGGAACTAGACTGAGTAATCGCTCACCGAAACTAAAAAGGCGATGTATTCCCCGTGTGCGTTGGCCAACTCGGGAGGATAATTCTGTCACGATGAAACGGGGATACATAGTTCGACGGTGGATTGGAGTCGAGAAAATCCTTCTATTGGTTTCTATTAACCTGAACTTTTTGCTGGCTTTTACACGACCCGTTTTATCCGACCACCAACGGAGTGCCTTCCATACTGGCCGACTGTTGGTTTATTGTACGGACGTAAGTTCCAGCGACAACTAGGATAGTGTGAGTGTATTTGGGAAGAGCTAACGGTTTATTTTTCTCTGACGCGCGTTGAATGTTATGGTCAAGAGACCCGATTGACCTCCTGAAGGCCAATGATCCACGGAGGGCTGTTGTGTGTTACAAGCTATCTTAAAAGATTATTCAAATATCAGTCAATGTTCCACTGGAGGCAGAGTGGAAACGTGGGGGATGGGAAGAAAGATGGTAGACGGCCTAGTCCGATTTAGTAGAAAGTAGGAGCGACGTAGCTAACTTGCCAGTCGAGTTGTGCTGGTCAGAGGGGAAGAAACCAGTTTGGATGTTGGGGCTAGGACCCCCGGGTATTCGGAGGAGTGCTGCTGTCGACAGGCTTGTCTGAGAGGGCAGATTTCGTTGTTGTTTGGACCCAGAGGAGGGGTCCCCAAATGAAGCTGTAATGCTGGAAGTTGTAGAACTTATTGCCTTGGTTGCCTAGAACGCTGAGTCTGTTGGAACTCATCACTGTGGTTTACGTCCTCGGGTGCCCGAAAAACTGCCTGAAAGCGTGATACTTATGTACCTCCCGAAAACAGAAATTTTAGGGTGCCCGGAGAGGCTTGCGATACTAACAGAGTCCAAAGTTCCATAGATGTTTTGTTCGACTTTTTCGCTGTCGGTGTACACCAGACAGGAAACACTAACCTCCCATGGAGCAGCAGCAGCGTGATCCCGGCGCTTAACTATTTTCTTGCAGGGGGAAAAGTGTCTCTCTTCTATCCAAAGTTTTCCGTGGTAAAGTTGGCGAAGGAGATGGCAAACCACAAATCATTTTTCGACGGTCCTCCAAACACGCCTTGTGCTTTTAAACTAAAATATATCATTCTTCACAATTTAACCATATGAGTTCAACCCACCTCATGAAATCAGCGACAAATCGAATCAGGATCCAAAAAATAGACTGGCAGGATCGCCAAAATGTTAGGCCCTATATAACTGGAACGAAATTCTGTGACAGCGAGATCTAACTAGAAGAGGCAGAGTCATGACTTGCTACTCGCCGATTGACACGCTGAGGTGTGAATCTATAAACATGAAACAACGTTATGGCTGATCAGTTGAGACAGTTTAGTAACTGACCTGTCGCGTCATGCACTGGCATCTTCGTCAGTGTCACCAGAGCTCGCTAGTCTCGTCTGCAGCAGCTTTTAATTTTCTATTCTACATCCAAAAAACGAATCTCAAGCTCAAAATAATATTCTATTTTCGTCAAAATCTTTTTATTTAATTTTTTTAATTATGTCTAAAATCTGTATGAAGTCTGTATTCCACATCAAATGTCTGTTTGAAAACAGACGTGTCTGTATGCCTGTCATTCTCGAGTGCAGCTTCGGTTGTCCGCATTCCCTAATCTATTGATCGACCATTTCATTGAAGCGAACCACACGTGCACGTTCGATTACACCGACTGAAGAAAAAATTTGCATTGCATTCATTTACTCTCCTGTCGGATGGATGATGGAAAAAAGTTATAACGCAATCGAGCGTATAGATTATGATCGCCGATCTTGTGCCTTTCGTGATGATGTAGGTAAATAGGGTATCATTTTTCCTCGTTTCAATGAAAGTGACTTAGTTGGTCAAGGGCACTGAAAGGGTCACGTTTTGGTCGTTTTGCGGTATGGAACCGGTTCGCGGATCGTACATTGAAACCGAGAACCACCCATTTCATCGAGAATGGCTGGATCTGTGGTGCCATCTGTCTCAAAAGTTCTGATTTTGATCTGTTTTGATAAAATAGAATCTAACTTGACTTTTCTGAATGAAGACTGTTATCGACCAAAAAAAGTACAAAAATTTATGCCATAATGAGCTATGAATATTTGTTTTATTTTAAAAATACAGTTTCCAAACGCAATGTTGCATATTATAGTAATGGCATGACATCACTGCCTGCACAGGACATGGCTCGTAGTTTCATTCTCAGTCTCAGTCGCCGTCATTTGCATACCTAATCAGTAAACTTTGCTAGCTGTGAGCTAACGAAAGATCTAGCAGCTTTACAGTGTTCGCGCACGTAATCATCTTTATTCATTACTGCCATATAGTCGGTGCGACTACGATTTCATCGGAAAAAAGCAGAAGTTTACGTTCAATATTTGCACGTTGATCCAATCTGCGACAGGCCGCAGCTAACTGACGGAATGGTGCTACGCTACTCCATGAATACGATGAAGATGAAACCGGTTTGCCGGTTGAAGTAATTCACTCTCAGCTGGTTAAGTGTGTGCATTTTTTTAGCGATCAGAACAAAGCAGATCAATCGATCAAAGCTACGCCAGTGGACGGTTTGTAGTAGAGCACAATCATCAGTCACATGCAGGCGGGATAGACAGTGATGCTACTCGAAACCGGCTCGGCTAGCCATGAGGCAAAAACTTCCGCTGTTTGCGTATTCGGCTCATGACCCAAAATATTTTGCACATCAAGACAAGAAAGACAAAGACGGTGAATCGACGGTTCGGAATCTACCGATCTTCTCGCGTATATTTAGAATATCGATAATATTTATATTAAATTGAATTTTGTTTCGTAAAGGACGTATTTCTACTATTTTTTATTTTCGTGGGCATTAACATGGTAGCGCTATGTGACTAGTTACAAAATAGATCATTAGTCCAAATCACGAACCAAATAAAACACAAATGTTTACACTTTGTTATACAATGTGTGTAAAATGGTTTAGAAAAGAATGATCGTAGCAACAACAGCTGAACAGGATATTGAACAATAATATCATATTTGAGGAAAAATAAGACAAAAAATATTGAATCATGCCTAAAATCAGCTCAATTTGATCAAAACAGGTTATCGAAATAACAACAACAATAATTGTTATCTAGAATCAAAAACGACCACACATAGTAAATCCTTCTCCTGAAGCATTTCGCATACACAGTCCATGTACGTCTGCTCAACGAATTAAGATCATTTACTCGTTAGGTGATAATCATCGTTCTAATTTGTCTAATAAACTCATTAGCCTTTCGGATTTGTAAGAATAAGTCTGTTTTGCATTAAATGTGCCTGCGATGATAAACAAAGTCGAGGAATGTATGTAGGTCATATTTGTGTGAACAATAAAAAGAAATTCTGTCCGCTCAGAAATGATATATCAACTAGAGTCAAAATAGAAAACGGCTATTCCGCAAACAAAATGGCAAAGAAGGCACCAAGGCCAAAACACCCGTTTTCCGGTTTACGTTCTGTTTATGCACACCAACACATTTCGCTTTGTTACCATACTATCGAAAACCGCTTTTTTTTGCTGCCCACAATCTTGTCATGAAAAGTCTATGATGGAATTGCAAAAAAAAAAACCCAGATTAATCCACCTAGCGGTGATGGTGCCTTTCTCGTTCGTTAAAGGTTTGGAAAAATCTAAAATAACACCAATATGTGGATTGGTCTTATTTTTCATATTTGTTTATATGCATAAAAAAATTCTCGCCAAACGCAATTTGTTGCATAAGAGCTAAAAATGGCATTTTATTTTGTAGTTTTAAAATTAGTATTTTCGCCATAACTTTTGACCCAATTGTACGATCCGGCCAAGTTTCTAGAGGAAACAATGGGACAAGATTCTGCGTCGAATGCAATCTGTTGCGAGCGACCTGAGAAGCACACATATTGCACGTCAATCACAGCAACTTATATATGACCGGATTCAGTCACAATATGGTTACTGCGAATCTATGACAAAAGGTCGAAAGGACAAAAGGTCGAAAAGACAAAAGGTCGAAAGGACAAAAGGTCGAAAGGGACGGAATGTCGAAAGAACAAAAGGTCGAAAAGGACAAATGTTGAAAAGAACAAAATGTCTAAAGGGACAAAAGGTCGATAAAGAACGAGTTGAGGGTATTCTAAAGGAATTTCTTAAATGAATTTATTTTCATGCAGAAATACCACACTCATCTCATCAATCAAAGTTGAAGAATGAGCAATTTTCAAAGAAGTAGTAATTACTATGAACCAATATTATGAATACCTAGATAGTTCTGTTAGAAATAAAAAAGATTGTTTATTTAAGAAATGAATAAAACTTGTATTGCGCGAGACAGAGTTGTCCTACATAGTTGGCAAAAATGCCCTTTTATTTTTCACTATTTTAACAATTGAATAAAATCGTTGAATGAGTGCAAATTAACTGATGGAGATCTATATTTTCTAAATGTCACTTCAATCTGTCTAAATAGTGCACGCCGCAGCCACGCAAATGCGCGCATTAAAAATACACCGGTGTGTAAAAGGCTCCTCAAAGTCTAAGCGATTTCATCCCCAAGACGGCGACAGCTTGTTGCGGCGATTATATCGTTGGGTGGATGCTGGCAATGCTCGATTTACGCATCCATACCAACAGAATCGCAGTCGCCAGGCAATAGAATCGCGTCGCGATTGTCTCGTCGCGTGTGTTTGGGGGAACCTTAATACACGCCGATGTGTTTGATGTGCGGCGTGCGCCATTTTGAGAGAACGAAGTGATATTTAGAAAACTCAAACATCCATCTGTACATATTGAATGAGTTTTATGTATTTGTTAAAATTGTGAAAAATAAAAAAGCAGAGTTTTGCCAATTGTGTAAGGGAACTCTGGTGCCGAATTGATTCTCTCCGTTTCAGTTTCTTGTCTATTTCGACCTTTTGTGACTTTTGACCTTTAGATCTTATTGATCTTTTATTCTTTTCGGCCTTTTGTCCCATTCGACGTTTTGTCCCTTTCGACCTTTTGTCCCATTCGACGTTTTGTCCTTTCGACCTTTTGTCCTTTTCGACCATTTGTCCCTTCGACATTTTGTCTTTAGACGTTTTGTCTTTCGACCTTTTGTGCTTTCGACCTTTTGTCCCTAACCTGGTTACTGCAACCAGATTTGTTGAACTTATGTTGCTTGGGGAATAGATGAAAAATAGGAAATATTGGGACAGGATTCTGCGTCGAATGCAACTTGTTGCGAGCAAATCGGTTGAGGATAAGTTGTAACTGTTTGGTTACAAATTGTTGATTTTTGTTTTATTGTCATGTTGTTTTGTCGGAGCCTTCACGTTTCTCGTGTAATACCAGCAGAACTACCACAGAAGCGTTAGGGTTTGGTACCGCTGTAAATATGATGAGCTGGCTATCAAACATCCAACATGGGAGGTCATGTCAAAAACACCATGTTGGATGGAATGAAAATGCGGGAAGATGAAAAATAGCGGGAAAATAAAGTGGGAGTTTTGTATAAAAGAGTAGCCATTGCCCAATTTCGGCCTCTTACCAAATCAGGCGTCCGTGTGCTGAAGACGTGTTTTTTCAAAGTGCAGTGAAAACAGTGTGTTACCCCCCCCCCCCTTCCTAGCAGGAGCTAGACGGAACATTGGGGAAATACCGTTCAGGTAATTTGTCGAGGAGCACTTCAAAACCTGGTATTAATACCAATCTGTCCAATAGGACCTCTTTTTCTACGTCTTTTTCGGACTGCTTTTCCGTCCAGCACACGGCTCGGCCCGCGAAGCCGTCAGGCTTCCGCGCCTAAACAGCAAAGGATTTTATCGTCCATCATCGGACGAATCCTCAGGCCGTGGGCCTTAATCGTAAAGGAGGATTTCCCCTCTCGGCCGTCCAAGGTGGTTAAGCCACGGCCGGCCGATCGCGCCTACGGACGACGATCGTCCGCATAGTCGCTCGCATCACTATTCCGGCGAGATTTCTGGCCGCACAGCTGGACAGGAGTCGCTGTGCCGGCTATTCCGGCCCCAACAACCGAAGCAGCAGCGGTATGTACCGGTACCAACATTAGAATAGGTCACACATAACAAATTAACACAAATTTATTACACAGAACAACACGCACACGCCACAATTAGGAACAATAAAATTATATGAGTAAAGTGAAAGTTCCCGGTGTTAGTTTTTGTTTACCGCGAAAAACCCTTGATTACCCAGTAGTTAGCCGACCCTGGGATTGCCGGAGAGTCTCTTGTGTCCTGGTCTGGCCTGGCTATTGAGATTGTTGACGATTGAGGAATCTCTAGTTTCAAAGTGCCCGAAAAATGAGTGACATTTTTTACGCGATTTTTTCGTATAAATTTGTATTTTGGCCATAACTTTCGATCCCATAGTCCGATCTGGCCAATTTCAAATAGGAAATAATGGGACAGGATTCTGCGTCGAATGCAACTTGTTGCGAGCAAATCGGTTGAGAATAAGTGCCCGAAAAATGAGTGACATTTTTTACGTGATTTTTTCGTATGAATTTGTATTTTGGCCATAACTTTTGATCCCATAGTCCGATCTGGCCAATTTCAAATAGGAAACAATGGGACAGGATTTTGCGTCGAATGCAACTTATTGCGAGCAAATCGGTTGAGGATAAATGCCCGAAAAATGAGTGACATTTTCTACGTGATTTTTTCGTATGATTTTGTATTTTGGCCATAACTTTTGATCCCATAGTCCGATCTGGCCAATTTCGATTAGGAAACAATGGGACAGGATTTTGCGTCGAATGCAACTTGTTGCGAGCAAATCGGTTGAGGATAAGTGCCCGAAAAATGAGTGACATTTTTTACGTGATTTTTTCGTATGAATTTGTATTTTGGCCATAACTTTTGATCCCATAGTCCGATCTGGCCAATTTCAAATAGGAAACAATGGGACAGGATTTTGCGTCGAATGCAACTTGTTGCGAGCAAATCGGTTGAGGATAAGTGCCCGAAAAATGAGTGACATTTTCTACGTGATTTTTTCGTATGATTTTGTATTTTGGCCATAACTTTTGATCCCATAGTCCGATCTGGCCAATTTCAAATAGGAAACAATGAGACAGGATTTTGCGTCGAATGCAACTTGTTGCGAGCAAATCGGTTGAGGATAAGTGCCCGAAAAATGAGTGACATTTTTTACGTGATGTTTTCGTATGAATTTGTATTTTGGCCATAACTTTTGATCCCATAGTTCGATCTGGCCAATTTCAAATAGGAAACAATGGGACAGGATTTTGCGTCGAATGCAACTTGTTGCGAGCAAATCGGTTTAGGATAAGTGCCCGAAAAATGAGTGACATTTTTTTAGTAGTTTTGCGCACACACACACACACACATACACACACATACACACACACACACACACACACACACAGACATCACCTCAATTCGTCGAACTGAGTCGATTGGTATATAACACTATGGGTCTCCGGGCCTTCTATAAAAAGTTTGTTTTTGGAGCGATCATATAGCCTTTACCGTATACTTAGTATACGAGAAAGGCAAAAACGGGAGAGAACATCTGCAACAATGTTCGAGATAGTCATTTCAGTTGGTTCAGTGGAGATCTAAACAATATTGGCGGATTAATCAAGTAGACCATTTTATAGACTGTTCGGAATACAACCGCTGAGGGTGCATGCACCTGTAGTGGTCCCATTTATCAAGTGTTATGTTTGTGTTGTATCAAAAGATATTTTAGTTACTAGACAAAGATGGTCGCTTCGGTTCCCTTTGTTCTGCTATCCGGAACATGTTGGGTACCAAGCTGTCGAATCGTATGGATTTTCCTTCTTTGACGTTTAGCTCCCCTATCCTCGCCAGCAAAAGATGTTCCGGACAGCGACGACAGCGACAATCTTCATCTGGTAACTAAACGTGATATTTTGATCAAATTTCCATCCGACGTCGCAAAAAATGTTTCGGTTTAAAGCTTTTGCGGCAACATCTTTATTTAGGATTTATGATAAAAATAAATAATTATGGAAAGTTTGTAATCTTCAGAACTTTTACATAATTTGGGAGAAACGTAAAAATATTAAATACATTTAATCCATTTTTTATTTTACATGCGAGAAAATGAAAAAAATCTAAAATTAAACTATTTTATGGAAGTTTTGAAATAGTGAAGTTGTATTGAAAAGTGCAAGTAAAAAGTGTGGGGGAAAAGCAATATGAATATTTTTTTTTATTTTCTATCAAGAACAAGGAATGTAAAATAACAACATTGCCAATGACAACAACATTGTCCTCTCTTGTAAATGTTGGGACAAACTCAACTCGCAATAAGCGTTTGTCCCAAACTGCAACAGAATAGGACAATGATCGCCTGCCGCTCATTTTGAGAAGAAGTCGGTTTCCGATGATGTTTGTGGTTAAATCAGTATCAGTTATCATAGCTTAGACATAAACTTAACCATCTGTACACATGATTTGTGTTTGACTTCTGAAATATACAAGTTATCGCAGTTTGAAAAATTCACAACAATTACCTCTCTATGTTTGTTGCAAATAAAATGGAACGCAACAATGTCTTTATCCTCTGCAGATGAGGACAAAGAGTTATCGCTATTCTCTTTTGTCGCTTATTTTTCGCATTTTTCAGCGACAATTACATTCCTTGATCAAGAATCATAATGTTACATAAATAAAATCATAGTTTTGATGCCTTGGCATGTCAAGATAAGTGCGAGACACTGAATGCGGCCTTACTGTTGAGGTCAAAATACGTATCTGCCAAAGGTACAATCAAGTGGTGACATAACATTATTTTCTTATCAAAATGTTTTGATGGCCTGATTCCATAAAAAAGTGTAGTTGTCAACAAAAAAAATCCAAATCTCTATTAACACTGTAAGTACCAACCCCTGCAAAAACCTGGAACGGCAACTTTGCCCCGATATATATCAGGTGTTTTTAGTCCAATTATCATGATTCTTTCCAGTTACAATCTGTAGAATATCAGGATTTCGTTAGCGACTACAGATTGTAAATCTGTACATTGACCGCTGAGAACCAGCCGGATTATTCCGTTCCACGGTTTTTACAACACTTACAAGTCACTTACACTTACAAGCACAGCTTGCACATTATGTATTATGAAAATTAACATTATGTTTCATAAATAGTTAGTTTTATCTGTGTTTCTTAAAATCCAGTTTGTGAAAATTAATATTTTGGAATTTAGGAATTTAAAATCGAATCGATAAACAACAGTTATAAACAAAAGTTATTATTTGAAAACCAACAGATTGAAATCCGTTCGCTATGGTACGAACAAGTATAAAGCGACAGAATGTGAATTGGAGGCATAGATACCATCTATTGAATAGCACACAATCGAGGCGTGAATCTTCTTGCCCAGCGTCTTGGTTATGGGCGACGACGAATTTAGGAACTAAGGAACTTAGATATTTAAGAATTTAGGAATTCAGGAATTTAGAAACTTGGGAATTCACGATTTTAGACATTTAGAAATTTGTGAATTTAGCAATTTATTGGAATTCAAGAATTTATGAATCTGGGAATACAGGAATTTGTTAGTTTAGGAGTTTAGGAATTTGAGAATTTTCGGAGACGAGCCAGCCTCGGACTGAAAGTCTCCTTAATAAAGACACAAAAAAAAAATTGAGAATTCAGGAATTCTGAGAGTGTAGATCCTCCACGTTTCCATTCAGGAGAATCCCACAGAAATTACTCTTGCAGTTCTTTTAAGAATTATTCCTAGAGTTCAACCAGCAAATCCAGCTGGATTTCCTAAAAGAGCTATACAAAGAAATCTACATTCTACATACATTCCTTCTGCAGCTCCTCCACGAATATCTCCTGAAGTTCAGCCTGAAATTCCACGTGAGGAGCCCATAACAATTTCTCCTACAGTTCCTCCACAATCTCACTCTGAAGTTCTTCCACAAATGTGTCATGAAATCCTTCCAAGAATTACTTCTCGAATTCCATCAGAAATTTCTCCTGAAGTTCCTACGATAACTCCACCCAGATATTTTTGAGAATTCCTTCAGAAAATCATCGTGGAATTTCTCCAGTTATTCCTTTTTTGGTTCGATCAGAAATTTCTCCTCGAGAACCTCCAGGAGTGTCTCCTGAAGCTCTACTAGAAATCCATACTGAAGTTCCATAAGCATATTCTTTTTGATTTCCTCCTGAAATTCCTCCGGGAAGGAAACCCTAGAAAAGCTCCTGAAAAATCAAAGGAAAAATATTTGGAAGAACTACAGGAGGATCTACAGGAGTAATTTCTATAGGAGCTCAAAGAAGAATTTTTGAAGAAATTCAAGAAAGGAATCCTGGAGGAGCTCCAAGAAGAACTACTAAAATTCATCCTGAATTTCCCCAGGAATTCATTTCAAATTCCCCCAGGAATTCATTCTGAATTCCCCCAGGAATTCATTGTGAATTCCCCCAGGAATTCATTCTGAATTCCCCTAGGAATTCATTCTAAATTCATCCAGCAATTCATTCTGAATTCCCCCAGGAATTCATTCTGAAATTCCTCCAGCAATTCATTCTGAATTCCTCCAGGAATTCATTCTGAATTCCCCCAGGAATTCAATTTGAATTCCCCCAGGAATTCATTCTGATTTCTCCCAGGAATTCATTTTGAGTTCCTCCAGGAATTCATTCTGAATTCCCCCAGGAATTCATTCTGAATTCCCCAAGGAATTAAATTTGAATTTCCTAAGGAATTCACTCTGCATTTCCCCAGGAATTCATTTCAAATTCTCCCAGGAATTCATTCTAAATTTCCCCAGGAATTCATTCTGAAAAAAAATTAAAAATATAATAAAAAAAGCTATACAAAACTGTTCGTTTCGTAAATACGCCGTCTATGACAGCCTAAAATAGGTTTCCTTAGACATAGTGTTCCACTAAACTAAATTAAACTAAATTTATCATTAACTAAACAAGATCCCTCCCTTACACTCTTCCCATTTTCGAATAACCTACCAACCATCAATAAATTTGTGTCCTTAGGAGAGAGAATATACTGAGTTGATCGAATACTAAATAAAACCTCTCCCCTCACACCCTCCTTTTTCGAATACCATCACACCCATAATATCATTGTCTTCTCAATATGAAGAATGTGTGTTCTAAATATGGTTGAAATCGGCCAAGGATTTCAGAAGTTACACTGAATTAATCGATAACTAAACAAGAAACTCTCTCCTCACTCTCTTCCAATGACCCTCTCAATATTACTATAATTATCTTCTTAGAGCAGAGAATATGTGTTCCAAATTTGGTGAAAATCCATCAAGGGGGGTTCAGAAGTAAAATTTAATTGTAAATTATATAATGAATCCCGACTAGAAGGCCATATCAAAATTATATCAACATTCGTTATTATGTTATACAATAACAAAATTTGTTAGAAACTTGGTGCATGAAGTTGTTAAAACATTCAATCAAAAAGCTATCAAATTTTGTTGCATTTTTTTTTTCACGAAAATAGCTTATTTTCTTAGAAATTTATAACTGAATCAGATACAAAATATATTGCTTACTATGCAGTTAGAAATTTTAACAGGACGTAATAGGTCTCCAGATTGTGATCTACAATCATACATTTTTGTTTTTATCAGGTCATGATTATTTCATTTTAGAACATGAAATTACGCCCATTGTAAATTAAATCTTTTCAAATTGTAACAGCGTATGGTGATCCATATGACTTTGATACATACAGTTTGTAGCCTGCTTTTGGTTAATTTGATGTTGAGCATTTTTTAAATCATATTATGGTACACCATTTGAAAGATAAAGGTAGTAAAAACAAAATTTTATCGAAATAAGTTATAGATATCTCAATGTGTTAAAATAGTGATAAGTTTTTCGTATGCTCTTCTTGTCGGGTAGCCTCAGCCTTCCTGGCTCGTGCTTTTATCTCGATCCCAATTCCACAATTCGACGCTATCGGACTGTCGAGATAATGAAAGCCTTCGACCCCCTGCACCACCTGCCCAGAAACTTCAAAGTTTGAGGGCCTGTTCCCGTGTGGTCAATAGGCGAATTTATTAAGTTTTTTAAAGCTAACTTAAGTTGGTTCCCATGCACCAAAAGTCATAGAATTTTGGATTCAGTTTTAACAATACATTCAAGATATACAATATTAGAAGGAAAAATATATATCAACTATATTTTTTTACACAGAAGCTGTACGACCGTGATCAGTTTAATTTAATTTTATTGGCATATCGGTCTCGATGCTGCTCGTATAGAGGAAGGGAGCTGCGTGTGTGCGAAAGCAGATGGGAAAGAAACGGAGTCCAAATGTTATCGCTAGGCAGCGACAAGTGTGAAAATGGTTGAAAGGTGTTGAAGTATGCGAGGGCCATTTGAGAATAATTAAATTATCGAAGCGTCCGTCTTTGCCGTACATCCTTTCTGGGGATGGCTCGGGCAGTGAATGAAAGTCACTGTTACCGAGACTGGCAAAAACGGAGGCAACGATACGCATATTTATTATTCGGCTAATACTTAATTAGTTCTAGCGATCGATGTTCATCATTTGGAGAATCATCGATGGTCGTACAGCTTCTGTCTAATAAGAAATGATTTGGCGCGTAAATAAGAATTGTGGTTCCAATAGCATCATATGGTGGCATCGGGAGAGACTCGGTGCAATGTGTACAAACCAGTTGTGTGTTGGGAATAAAAATACTTTTTGATAGCAGATTCTTTTTGATCAGCTTCAAAGCTGTAATTAATTAATTTATTATTCAAATACAATATTAATTCATATCCAAAACTTACATTCTACCCAAGTAACCATGGAGCTATATATGCTTGCAAATAATACAGCCATTAAAGTTGACTTAAAGTGGAAAAAGGCCCTTTTACGACCGAAATAATGCCTTATTACTTTGACATGTTGAAATAAAACATATGTAATGCATTGCTGCATTCGTAACGCTGAACTAGTGTATCGTTGCTTGACAGGCGAGGAATAAATGCATCTTTACATCCGTAAAACTGATCTAATGCAATAAGCATTTAATATGCTGATCTGTGATCGATTACATGCATTAATTAATGCTTGGTGGTTACTTGGGTAGTATTATAATTTAGCGGACCTTTTTTCCCAACATATTTTTCACTATAATATTCTTCAACTTTTCCGTGTTGCCAGTTTCACCAATCAACTAATGAACTTTCTTAACACATGTGTTGGCAGTCAAAAAGTTGTATCCAAACCGTTCATATTGGTGGTGGCAAATATTGCAGCGCCGGTGTACACCGTTCGGAATAAACGAAAACGACATAACTTATTGCGGGACGCAGAGAATACACTATTTGAACACTTGCCCAAGCTAATTCAGCAAAATGTAGTCATGTAACTATTGTTCTAATATTGGTTTCTCATTAAAGCACCCAAATGAGTGCAATAATATTGTTGTTGACCGATTCACTTTTGATAATGCGCATTTTCAACAACTAACAGCAACCTAATGATAGTTTGCATCTGCAAGAAATTTCAATTAGGAGATGCTGCAACTCGATGAGGTACCACTGACGCCGTCTTTACGATTAAATATTCTTCAACAACGTACGCCAATGGTCATCACTGAGACCTCTTCTGACGCCATTGAAGATCCTACAGTCATTACTCGATAGTATTTTTACTTTGAGGACAATTCTACCCAAATGAACCATATCTTGACTAAAATAGTGGTCCTTTTTCGGCCAATTTGTTTTCATTTCCTAATTTCTGACAGCAACAAACCTAAACAATCATTATCTTGCAAGAAAATTTCATTTTGCGCCGACGACAGCCATTTTATCCAGCATACATCCGCAAAATGACCCACTCATGAGAAATAAATGGTGAACGCATTATTTATTGCTTGGAAAACGTATAATATGGATTTAATAAATAACCGTTCCTTCTTATTCAATTTGGCACATCATTTGTTTACGGCTCAGTTAAATGGTAAAATTTAAAATAGTTTCAATGAAGGACTTACAGCTTTTAAGTCTTTTAAGTCTCAACTTTGCTCAACATTGCATTACTGCAGCTACAATATCCTAGGCGAGAGTTAAAACATAACAAAAATGTCAATAATAATTCAGTATTCAATTGTAGGAGATTGCTTGGCTTTCGCAGTCTAATTTAATTGAGACGGCTAGTTTGGCATCCGCCGTTTTGGTCCCGTGTATTGGACCTTTTTCAAGGGATAAGCTGTCGGCCGGAAAACTACATTTAGAACACATTATTCCGAAAAAAAAATTTTTTTTCCGTATAATGCACTCAAAATATAGTTTTGCCTTTTTCTCGCACTTTCCATTGATTAGTTTTTAATTAGAATTAGTTTTAATTTTTTTTACGGACATTTTAAAATTACCGCCGTATACTTTGCCGTAAGCGATTTTGTTGTTCCTCACCATCGTATTTCTTCTTCTTTTTTCCTCTCGAATTTGTCAATAAGAGGAAAGGAAATACATCTAACTTTTTATTAATGGGTTGCCTAGTGATGAGACTCTTTAGAAGTGCACAATTTTGTGCTGCTTACAGAGATAAAATTCGTTAGGTCACTTACCATTGAGAATATATCAGGAATTTAAAAATTACAATAATTAGCTATTAGGCTATTAGGGAAATATACTACAAACAACTCTTCTTAAAATATTTGTTAGAAATATTAAACTATCCCAAATTTAATCTTATTGTACTATGTACTGTTGAGTGTTGACAATATTTTATTCAGGTACATCAAGCTGAAAATCAATATGGGTTATTTGAATAAAGATCATAGAAATATCAAACGCACTGCCACGACTATTCATACACCAACCCTATCAGCTTAAACCATCTTGTTTCTAACCATTAGTTCGTTAACCTCACACACCGCACCAAGCGACGACAATACAACGAACAGCGATGTGCGTGCCTCATCTGCTAAAATCGCATCGTCGCGTCGCCTAGACGACGACCGAATTCGCAGCTCCAACGCATGCTTCGATAGACGATGGCTGCGACTGAGTGCCAAGCGAACTCGGTTCGTCGGTTGTCACATCATGATGGGCGCGCGCGCGGGTCAGTGCGAAAATTTGGCAAAGGGAGCCATCGCATGACCGTGGCGGATGCGCGATTAGCGAAATGGAGAAGAAAACCAGAAGAGATTAGAAGAGCAAACAAAATCTCAATGTCGCTTGGTTGTGGCGGCAGCGGTGATGGTTGTGGCGCGAAGTTGCTTTGTGCCGTTGTTAAATGGTGTGATGTCGGTGCAAAATTTTGATAATAAATTTGGAGCGATGCTAAATAAAGGGGTGTAGGACTGTTCCCAACTGGAATACTGTTAATTTTTCAGTTCACCTTGAAGAGTCTATTTATAATCATTTGAATCATGTGGTTGATATGGAGGCTTTTTTTTTCAAGTGCAACAATAAAGGCAAGTCATAATAATGACTTGTTTTTTCTGGTACTTCATCTCATTACTTCTATGTATATTCATCCTTTCACCTCGGGAGAAATTTCAGCTGGTTTTTAGGTCGAATTTTTCATTTTTCACGTTGAAACCGTTCACAGAGCAACGTAAATATGATTAGCGAGGTGTAAGACTACCTTATCGGAAGCAAGCGGTTATACGCGCAGCTACAATACAAGATCATGCTGAAGATGTTTGGGATTGATTCCCCATCGATCTAGGAAATTTTCCTGGGCTCACTGAGCATAGATGTTAGCCTTATGACATATTGCACAAAAAAAATGAAAAAAAAAAATCAAAGGTGCAGCCCAAACGGGTTGTACGCAAAGGTGACGTTGAACTACGTAGCTGTATGTAATGTACAGGTTTTCGACTTTTCTGTGAGACGAGACCAATGCAAGCGTTTTTCAAGCCCAGTGTGAATCAGCTTTCGTTATCCTGTGCTCCTGAGATTGAGTGCACATAACGAGCCCTGATGATGTATATAATTTTCAAACCACATTTGAATTAAGAATAAATAAGAGTAAGAATGTGTAAGAATTATTGGTAAATACTGCTACTGATAGTGTACCACTACAACCATTACAGACGCAAACTGGAGCAGAGACTAAACACCCCCACTAAGTCAGTTTAAGACCCCGGTAGCTTATTACAGTAAAGCCCATCGTAAAAGCTGGACTGCCAACGGCGTTTGGTAATCATCCTATGGAGGAAGTCAGAGAAGACACCACAATGCAGTTTGAAAGATTATTGATAATAATTATTATTCCTTCACGTGAGTTGCGTCGGACTTTGCGTTTACTCCAGCAGACACCTAGGAATCAGCGAAAACGAGCTGAAGAAAGTTTCCCAGAACGCATCCACTGCAACAGCGAAGAAGATTCCGAGCCCATCTACAGTAAGGGTACCAATGGAATGTAAACATTGTCGTTGAATTTCAAAAAACAACATTGCTAACAAGTTTCATTACCCCAAAATATGACCCCATGCAAAATTTGAGCTCAATCAGACATGATTAAAGGGTGCCTAAAATTCATCAAAGTTTTGAAAGTTTTACCCATGAAAATTTTCCCAAAGGGCGACCAAAAGAAAAGTCGAAAATCGAATTTTTGCTTTTGATGACAAATGACTTAAAAATGCATGAAACGTCGAGATCTACAGTTACTTTAAAAAAAAATTTTTTTTATGCCAAAGGACTCTAACTTGTTCTCCGGTTTACACTTCTTGCATTTTCATGGGTAAAAATTTCAAAACTTTGATGAATTTTAGCCACCCCTAAATCATGTCCGATTGAGCTAAAATTTTGCAAAGGGGGATATTTTTTGGCTACGAAAACGTTTTCGTATCGTCCGGTGTTAAAATTCGATCAAAAAAAAATTAGCATTAGCATTAGCATTGAGCAATTCGCACAATTTTGTAGGTGGTACAAGCCAAGACTTTTGTATGATAGCACTTTCATCCGTTACCACAGATATTGATTTGGGACTAATCACTATCTCTTAGATGGAAGCAATGCACTCTCCAATAGTCGAGATCTGTCCTGGCCACGTCCTTGCGAATGCTGAGGAAGGGGAAGGATGGTTAGTTGGACACCTACTTAAGAAAGATGCAGAGAACTCTACGACCTCTCATAGGTGCCACGGGAGGTTTTGGGATTGTGTGGAAGGTTATAACCAGGCATTGCAATATCTTCTGAGCACAGGATATTATCTTTGCCTGTGCAAAGATATTATCCCTAATCAAAGAGCACTCTGGAAAGATATTAATATAATATAATATAATATAATATCTTTCCAGAGTGCTCTTTGATTAGGGATAATATCTTTGCCTGTGCAAAGATATTATCCCTAATCAAAGAGCACTCTGGAAAGATATTATCATTTGAGCATTTGATGATGATCCTGATAGCCAGCGCGGTTCGGGGTTTGTTCACGTTGCGAGGGCGTTGCTACAACAAAAGAAGTGAAAAAAATGTTCTCCATGGCGAACGTTGCACTTTGTTTACTGAGCAGATAGATAACAAAGATCGATATCCCAGCATATCATCATCAGTATCTTTGCTCAGAAGATCGAATGATGGGATAAGTTGCAATGCCTGGTTATAACAGTAGGAATCGGTTTTGGTAGAACGTGAAACACAGAAAGAACCAAGGTAGAAATACAAAGTAGGAAATGGACGAGCCTGGAATTGAACCCACGACCTCCTGCTTATAAGGCAGAAGCGGTAGCCACTAGACCACCGAGCTCGTTCTAATTCGATCAATAAAAAATGTCCCAAAAATGTTCTAAGAGAAAAAAACGATTTTGTCCAAAAAACATCAAGTAACATCAGATCTCGACGTTTCATGCATTTTAAGTAATTTGGCATCAAAAACAAAATTCGATTTTCGAATTTTCCTTTGGACCCCCTTTGGGAAAATTTTCATGAGAAAAATTTCAAAACTTTGATGAATTTTAGGCACCCCTAAATCATGTCCGATTGAGCTCAAATTTTGCATGGGGTCATATTTTGGGGTAATGAAACTTGTGAACAATGTCGTTTTTTTGAAATTCGAAAAAATGTCATTTTCATTGGCACCCTACTCTACAGGCATCAATAGCGAGAAGCTGCTGTCAAACGCCTCCAAGCTTTCGATAAAATACGCGCGTGTAAGTATGCAGACACGAACTGCACCAGCTAAAAGCCTTGTAAGTTGCATTATTATGACCTCTATACTGGCTTGAGGTCTCCAGTTATCCTTGCGAACAAAGGCGCAGAATCCGGAGATGGCGAGATCGATTCTTGATCCGATCTAGGGTGTTTTCGGGTGGGGAACATCCTCGACACACAGGTCATATTGTATCCATTGACTTTGCTACACAAGATACATACTAATGCAAAGACGGTCATAGAAAGCTTTCAATAAATATTGCGGATCTCTTTAAGGTGATTATAGAATGAAGCCTGTGGTGAATTTCAAATTCACCACACGTTTATCTACATACATTTTCAAAAGCCCTAATCTGGCGTAATAGTTTTCGTACAGTGCCAAAACTCAAATTATGATTGTTCAGCATAACTAAGCAAACGATCTACCGTTATTTCAGCCCGGTACGCGTTATGGTTCTTTCATCTCGTGCCCTTGAAAAAAATATTGGAAAAGCACGTGGTTTACAAAATGGCCGATTTCTGGCTTCATTGTATAATCACCTTAAATTTTCCATTTTGCGGATTCCGCAATGTTCTTCCGCAGCTGTCAAAGTTCTACCGTAAACCTGAAAATCTTCAATACACTGAAACAAAAATTAATTATTTGGCGTTCTCATCGAAGAATGCCATGCCAAACAGCAGAGAAAAAGTATGAAGTGTCAGCTGCTATAGTTTGAAAGTTGAACCGGAAAGAGGAAAGTTTTCTCTGGAACAGCAATAACTAAAGAAATGCTTATAGATTACTAAGTTGAAAAGTAGCCCAAGTTCCAGTTGGAATGTAGTGCTATGGAAGAAGAAGCTTACGATGCACTTACGAGATTGACTGATTTACCGAAACCGAGTGCTAAACTTTTAGCAAGTTTTCAATAGTAAATATTATCATACATAAATATTGTAACACACTGGAGTTGGTTTTTACGCGGATGATATGGGGCGCGTAAAGAAAAACAACGTAAAAAACCGCGTAAATCCCAAAATATGTCTGAATAAACCGCAGAAATCCCGACATTCGAGTGAAAAAAATTGCATAAAAAGCGATGCCTGTAAAAATAACCGCGTAAAAAATGACTTCAGTGTACATCAGGTATGGAGCGTTGACTCTTCCTTGATCGAATGACCCAAGTCAATTGAAAATCCATCGAGAAACGGCTGAGATATTAACGAGCAAAGTCTATCATATTTTCGTGACGTTTTTCGATTTTTTGCAATCGTAAAGTGTACCCCAATATAGAAAAGACAGACGTAGTTCTACGTCAAAACAAGCTTGAAAGAACAGTTTCGAAAAGGGCAGGATGGGAAGACATATGGATAATAAAAATGTATACAGGACAGTAACTAAGAAAGGATGAGAGCAATCAACTAAGATTTGGAAGTACATATATGAAAATAGCACGAAAAAAGAATCAACAAAGACAAGTACGGTTACGGATGGTATTTTCGGGAAGGTATTATTCCCGGCATTCTGTTGAAAACCAAAGACACTACCCAAGGTGGGAAAAACTCAAAATTTAAAACTCTTGAACGATTCAAATCAATCGTGAGTTGAAACGCATATAATTCAGTACCAAAAACTGAAGGGTAAGTTGAATAAGGGCGATACAAATATTAAAATTCTATTATATCTCCCCCCCCATTCGAATTTTTTAAATTATTTTGCCAAAGCTCCTCTGTAATTGTGTATGCTGGCTAGGGAATTTACGATGCAGCTATTCAAAATAAAACTTAGAGATGCAACTGCGCCTTTAGAAGGTGTACCGAAGCGCAATAGCCTATCGTGAATACTTGCCGATACCCTATATGTGCAGATAGAAGTGCAGTGCGGAAGAAGTAGCTTGTCTTTAAAAAAATATATATATTTAATGCAGCTTGATGGTTGTTTACGCGCCGCATGAATTGATAAGTATTAACAGCTGTTTTAGTTCGTTATACACATCTTAAGAACGTGTCCGAAAAAGTGTGAGGTACACACCAAAAAAATATGGATGTTACAGTTGATAACTGAAATAACTGACCGAATAACTCTAGACGTAATATGAATTGAATTACGATGTATTTTTCTGTCAACTTGGGGATGCACACGAAAGTTTTAGTCCAAATAGCACAGTTTTAATGAAAATAAACTTAATTTGACATCCCTAGAAACCAAAATACTTTTAATGTGACGATGAAACTAAGATTTTTGAGTCGATGCAATAAGCATCGCATATTGCAAACGGAATACATATAATTAATCAACTCAAAATACTCATTATGGCAAAATGTCGTAAAAATGTCTCTTTGCTCCATCTTTTTACTGCCTTGCATTAAGTAGATACCCGCTTTGCACAGCCATTGCGTTCCGTCATCGTGAAGTTCGTAAAACATTTTCCTGTTTTCGCAGCTCTTCCTCGGTGTTATTGTCGAGAACATAAACAACAATCCGAATATGCTGCCAGTCGCACTGTAAACACACAACGGAGGTCTGTAACACCCTGTCCGACTCGAGTCGAGCAAAGTCGCATGCACATTTGCAAATTTTTCTTGTTAATTTATTGTTCATGTGCAGGAGAAGTGGGGCATTTTGGACTCCCGTTGAGGTATCGTATCTGATTTTCGAATGATTGTTACATTACATGTCTTTTTACGGAATATGCGATTTGAAGCATTATGGAATCGAGTGTTAGAATAAAAAGATTCTTATAATACCCTAGGATTCCCTATGTATCATGGGTTGGTTCTGCTAGTTAGATGGGCAGCGGCTGACTGCTTGTCTGCCTTCGACTGGAGGTTACATTGTTGAACGAACATTGGTCGCGTATCTGCTCGCAAGTCGCAACTACTAGCCCGGTGCGATAATCCCCAATGAGTCGGCTACTCAGACGGACTTGGCTATTTAAAGTTAATTTTTTTTATGGATCGACATTAAAGTACCTTGGCCAACGCCTTTTCGATTTTTCAAGAAGACTCACTTATTGCTATTTACTAGACAGCCCCTAAGTGCATTAAAATGGCGCGATGTCCACATCGTACCGTGTGGATACTCAAACAGCAAAAATGATGATTGACAATCCCTTGACTGAGTAATGGTGGTTGCTAAACAATGAAAATTTGCACTTATGTGTCCGGCCGGGGGTGATAAGACGGTTTGCGGACGAAAGCTACAGGTGTCTTCATTCCAAGTCTGTATACCTAAACGAAACGTCCGTTATCAAGGTCTTATTTGTGCTTCCCTCGGTTTACCGTGTTCGATGATTCCCAAATAGGTCAACAACAACGTTTGCATGTGAACAGATGTCCAACTGCGCTTTTATTTATCTGCGTTCATTTTCTGGTTTTAAGCGCTTTCATTATTAGCGATACAGTTATCGGGCATCAGCGACACTAAATCAAAGCACAGCACAGATGTTTGTTTTCGCGACTGTATCGAATACACTGCTAATAACAATGGTTTTTCTTCTGGATTACAGGTCGGGATATCCTGAAGAACATCAATGGAGAGTTCCGCGCCGGTGAGCTGACGGCGATCATGGGACCGTCTGGAGCTGGGAAGAGCACACTGCTGGATATTCTGGCCGGTTACACGTGAGTGTCTAATTGTGTGCTCTAAGAATTATTATGAGCGTGATGTTAAACTAGTTGGCTAATGGATGTAACAGTACTGATAGAATTTGCGCGGGATTTAGCTAAATTAATTAGCAATTGGGTGTCAAATTATGTTGTTTAAGGGGATGTTAAGAAGGTTAGTACGAGTAATGGATGCCAACTCAGAGTCAGACCTCTATCGAACACTGCACATTTATTTGCTTAAAATATATTTTATTATCATCCAGTGACAATGAACGTTAGTCAAAAAGTTTCACGCTTTGATTGTGTGCTGTTCAATAATTATGGTCTCTATGCCTTACTTTCACATTCATTTGCTTAATACTTGTTCGCGCCCTAACGAGCGGCTTTGCATCTGTTGATTTCAAATAATTACTTTCGATTATCCCGCCTACTTTGAGTAGGACTGACCGATCATCTTTTTAATAATAATTTTCAACCGTCTAAGACGAATTAAGTACTCTGCATTTAATTCCACCAATTAATTTTCGATATCTTTGCAGATACGTCTTTCGACCACAACTGTGTGGTCGTTTTCAGTGTCTCGTACTTGATTCGACTTATTAATGCAGTCGAGTCAAGTACGAGACACTGAAGACGACCACACAGTTGTGGTCGAAATACGTATCTGCAAAGATATCGAAAATTAATTGGTGGAATTAAATGCAGAGTACTTAATTCGTCTTAGACGGTTGAATACATTCCACTAAAAGAGCTTTATATATTTTTCTAAATTTTCTTTTATTGCAATTGTGAATCCAATCGAACTGCACTGAACGGCGTAACAAATTACAAACAAGTCTAAACTGGAACTTTAAGAGATTCCAATGGATTGCAGTACAGCTCTGCATTAAAACCTGGCAAAATCTGTATAAAGTATGGGCTTATACAAATTCGGAAGATTTTGATAAAATCACTGTTTTGAATCATACACAATTTTGTATTATTCCAACACTCTGTTCGAATAAAAACCTTATACAGAAAATTTGTTTATTGGGTGAAAGAATTGTAAAAAAATGAGTCAAGTTGAGAATCTTAACTATTATTATTTTAAAACCTCATCGAATTTCGTGTAATTCCACTGAAGAATCATTATGAATCCCATTTCAATGGTTTTAAAAATAATTTGGAATAGATTTAAATCATTCAGTTATTTTCATTTCATTTAGTTTCCAATTTGGCATCCTCATGGATTCTATTAAAAAAAAGTTACAAAACAAAATCGTGATGGAGGTAGCTGGGCTTTATTTTCTTTTCAGTCTACAAAATACGTACAGATGGAATCAAAGAATAAATTATGAAAATTCAGATCCAAATGGCTACTAACACTTTTCAACTTTTTGTGAACGCGGCATTAAAAGGACGCAAGTGTGCATCAGGAAAAAAGCGGCAACGCAGCGTCGCAGTGTGCACTACGCTGCGTGGGTAGGGCCGAAGAAACGCTACGTGGGTGTCGGTCCTAAAAATCAAATGATTTTTTATTCTGTAAATCATTAGAAATCTACAAGGGCGAATAATCAATATAAAGGTAAAAAGCCCAAAACAAAAAAAAAAAGAAATCTACAGACACTAATTATGTACTATGATCAAATAATTCGATTATATTGGGGGCGAGAATGTAATTGAAATGCCTATATCGCCTGTATCACCTCCACTTTAGCATATTATACGGCATCATATACGATCTTGTGTTGACTGGGGTGTGGTCTCTTGCCGCCGGCTATTATTAGATAGTAGACAATAGGTTGATCGAAATAGTTGTCCCATTCTTGTGATAAAAAAACGAGTATGATCTCTATTGGATTTTATCTACTTGATTACTTGAGTAGTTTAAACCTTGAATTTTATTTGTAGAAAACTGCTAGCTATAAAAAGGCTGCGTGAACATAATTAGAAGACCACATATAATTGAATTTAGCCAGCGCGGTTTTTTGTTGTGGTAAAATATATTCAATTCTCGATTCTTGCCTAAAATATGTTGGAATATACAGGGAACATAATTGGCTGACGTGTCTGAAAATTGATCAGCAGTTAAGTCAAGTACGAGACACTGAAGACGACCTTACTGTTGAGGTCGTAATACGTATCTGTCAAGGTACAATTAAGTGGTGGAATTAAATGGGATTGTACAAACTCGTCTTATGACAAGTTGGTTAAAATTTTTTGTTAATCCGAAGTTGGCTAGGTGCCTAGGTGCCAACAAACATGTTCAGCTACTTGTGAAAAGAAGCGGCATCGGGTCCTAAAATAAAGAATCAATATTCGATTTTCCTTCATGGAACGACAAAAGTCGAAAGAACATTGTTTAATTTGAAATTTAAAAATATATGAAAAATGCTTCTACAAACAGACGAAGGGTGCACCGATGGGAAATCCGCTATCACCGTTTTTGTGCGAACGACAATTAAACGTAAAAACACATGTTGGTGTCTAGAAACAGAGCAGTGTAGCTATATGTGATATTTTTTGAAAATTGTTTGCAATTTAGTATTTTATAAACTTTTATACAATTTGTATTGAAAGGAAAATATTGAACAATTCTCCCACTTTCATAAAAGTTACAGCCTTTCAATTTACACACTTCAATGTTAATACAGACATCGCTGAATAAAATTTGAATTAGAGCCACAGATGATTTTTTTTATTGTAAATACAGATTTTGATTTGGGGCCCTCCTTAGCCGTGCGGTAAGCCGCGCGGCTACAAAGCAAACCACACTGAGGGTGGCTGGGTTCGATTCCCGGTGCTGGTCTAGGCAATTTTCGGATTGGAAATTGTCTCGACTTCCCTGGGCATGAAAGTATCATCGTGTTGGCCTCATGATATACGAATGCAAAACTGGTAACTTGGCTTAGAAACCTCGCAATTAATAACTGTGGAAGTGCTTAATGAACACTAAGCTGTGAGGTGGCAATGTCCCAGTGTAGGGATGTAATGCCAATAAGAAGAAGAAGAAGATTTTAATTTGGTAACCCTGGATTTATTTTCAATAATGTGGATCAAAACCATCTGTAAGGGTTGGGGATGAAATATCGACGTCAGTTGTTAGTTTATATGGATTGAAGCAAGATGATACACTCTCGAATCTAATGTTCAATATAGCGTTCAATCAACGTGGGTTCATTAGTGGTGGTGGTAGTAAAATGGTGCTGGATGGTGAAAAATGGAAGTGGTAAAAAAAATTGTGTATCTTGGAACATTAGTGACGTGCGATAATGATGTTACCCGCGAGGTGGAAAGATGTATTGCAGCTGCAAATAGGGCTTCGTAACCAGTTTAAGTCCCGTAGTCTGAAAACATGCGTGCGTGTACAAACTAACCCCCACTGGCTGGCAGTAATGTTGTGGAAGAAAGCTGTCTGTTTTAAATAGTTTCACAGTCAGATTTAATCCGGGAGTTAGAAAGTGCTAGCTCTACTGCAGCTCCAGTGACTTATTTCAGACTGCCTGCTATTTCATGACCAGTCCGAGGTCACTTTTGCTTACAATAAGCCCCGCTTGTTTATCCTACCATTATCAATTGGATAATGGATGCATAAGCAAACTTCCGAATTATACAATCCAGTTCGTAAAACGTAAACGTATAGCAAGAACATAATGAAACAATCTCACCAAATTAATCCATTTTCAAAAAATGAGAGAGACTTTTAGCTCCCATGGAGCATCCACATTATACACATTTTTTACGTATATTGCTTAGAATAAATCACAAAACCGCAATTTTACAATCAGAACGCTCGGGCAAGTTGCGGTATACCTATCCGGAAGTTTAAGAAACCTTAAACCGAAAAAAACCCTAGGTGTAGCACTAGCCGAAATAAAAAGTTTACGATATCGAAGACAAAAATTCACTGCCAGAAAATCAAACGCAGCCGACCGTGCGCAAGGCGTACTTCGATCCTCCTAGTCTCTGAGTCTGCAAACGAAAACAAAACTTGCGCTGTATACTACTCTGATTTTTCCGGTGGCTTTATACGGCCATGAAACATGGACGTTAAAGGAGGCTGATCGGAGAGCTTTCGGAGTGTTTGAGCGTAAGGTGCTGCGGACAATACTCGGCGGTAAACAAGAGAACGGTATCTGGCGGTGTCGCATGAATCACGAATTGTACCAGGTAAATAAAGGGCTGGATATTATTAAGCTTATACAATACGGCAGACTACGCTGGGCTGGTCACGTTGTTCGTATGCCAGAAGAACGTCAAGCGAAGATAATATTTAGTAGATAATCCGAAAGAGGCCGCAGGCTTCGTGGAAGGCCGCGTATACGATGGTTTTTTGTTGTTGAAGAGGAACTGAGGGCGCTTAACGTTCAGGGCGACTAGTAGGGATTGGCCCAGGATCGAGTCTAGTGGAGAAGGATACTCCATTCGGCGTAGGTTCATCGAAGAGCTGTAGTCCATCAAGTAGTAATGTGCTTCTTCAATCACCATCAGCAACCTCTCAATAGTTTCGAGTCTTGCGAGAAAAATCTGACTTAAGAGCTGCTTCCTTTGAAGAGGACTGGTACGATTCAATGATTCGCCGCTCCACCATCGATGACTGTCAGTGTTGTCGCTGTTACTTGCTGCGGGTAGAACTGCTACCGAACGCCGTCGACTGATCTCCTTGAAATCTCGAATGGTAAGGACGCGCACGCGAGAAACAAGGCTCTTTTTATGCACACAGAAAAAGAAAGCGGTCGGACCTCGGGTCAGACAGTAAATGTGGCAATGCGATATCAAAATGTGCACTCATATCGTTTGCCGGAAGGGCGGGGCTTATGGTGTTACTTCATTGATGATCGAACTAGCCTAGCGGTAAGATGCGCGGCTATAAAGCAAGACTATGTTAGGGTGGCTGGGTTCGATTCCTGGTGCTGGTATAGGCATTTTTCGGTTTGGAAATTGTTTCGACTTCCCTGGGGTTTAGTGATGAACTTTATTTTTAATTTAAAAATCACTTTAAAGAAATAAAAAAAAAAAGACTTCCCTGGGCATAAAAGTATCATCGTGTTAGCTTCATGATATACGAATGCGGTTAATAACTGTGGAAGTGCTGAATAAACACTAAGCAGCGAAGCGGCAATGTCCCAGTGGGGGATGCCAATAAGAAGAAGAAGAAGGAAGAAGAAGAAGATGATGATGAAGAAGAAGAAGAAGAAGAAGAAGAAGAAGAAGAAGAAGAAGAAGAAGAAGAAGAAGATGGAAGTCGGAGGTAGCAGCACTCGTGAATTTTTTTCGCATCGTCACTACGTTTTGTTATCTTTGCAGATACGTAGTTCGACTGCAACTGTGTGGTCGAAATACGTATCTGCAAAGAAAACCAAATTAAGGGTATGCGATAAGACACTTTTTCCTGACGGAACGAAACGAAACAAAATTTGAAATGTCTGTGTTGATTCGAAACGAAACAAAACGAAATATAGATTCACTTTCGAAACGATTCAAAATCAACGTGCAAAACTACACACTTTATTTTAGTTCGCCAGGCATGAAGCAATAATTTTCTTATACAAAAACTTGTAACAAAAGGATATCATTTCCTTCCAAATTCAACCTTTTTAAAGGAGGTTCGGAGACCCATAGTCTCGACGTCAACTCAACGAACCAAGCTATTGCCTGTTTTTCCTTGTATATGTGTTTGTGCATATGAGACATGCAAAAATTGTTGTCAAATTTTCATTCTCAACCGACTCCAATTAAGTGCAAGAAACAGCTGCTATGGACAGTATGAGCCGTTCACGCCCTTATAGTTAATTTAGGATTAGGAGAGGAAATTAGTTTGATACTCACTATTATAAGATTATAAGAGGAATGCTCTGCATCTCCGTGAGCGCCACGGGAAAGGAATCTTTGGTTTGTTGAAAAAGTAATTCATGTGAAGCCACCTTGGTAAGCGACTAAATATTTATTGTAAACGAAGTTATTTTGAAAACTCGAAGACGAAAACCGTGTTTCAAATCAATCCAACGTAAAATCATGTGCTTCGTTTAATGTTTCCTAAGCCTTCTAAATTCTTAAGCGGTTCTTAGTCATGCGCCTAAACCTTGAGGCATAAGAGGTAAAGAAGTGCCTTTAATAAAAAAAAGAGGCGCTCTAAAAATACTTCACAAGGGCCTCAGGAATCACGCCACGACTTTGCCTCTTTGACAAAGTTGTACTGATCTAATTCATATCTGATTATATTTACACTCTGAGCCTGACGTCTTAAATATTGAGTCGGATCACTTTTGAAAAAAATGGGATAGAAAAGTTTAAGATATTTTTCGTTTTCTGTTGGACATTTCTTACAAAATACCGAATACGTATTTGAAACGGTGCCAGTGAAAGTGGTACATGTCACATTGAACAAATTTTACAGGACGCATTTTTTCAAAAACTTCGAAAATGAAATTCAAAGTTGTAATTTTCTGCAACTCAACTGTACCAACGTTATGACTGATGTACCTAAAGGTAGTAATGAGAAATATGCGAAGTTTCTTGACAAATACCATCTTGAAAATCAAAATAGGGTTAACATCTGTTGCGCATACTCATAACCAGCATAAGACCAGAACAGTGTCATGAGTTCTATCCAAACGTTTCTTTACATTACTGAATAAATGTAGTGGTACTTCCCGTTTACATGCCACTAGAATGGATATATCGTCCTACTGGTTGGACGCTGAGACAGAGAGGTTTCACCAACATTCCAGAATATAACAAAAATCATGCTACTATTCTTTCAGCTTATCTTATATTTGGTCGACGATGGTCCGCTCAGAAACTGAGAAATTTTTATATAAATAAAAATAAAAACAGCTTTACCTTTTAAATTTTGGCTTTATGAGAACAGAATAAGCAAGAGAACTCGTATACTATAGAAAGCGTTTAACAATAAAAATAAGCTCTAACTGTAAACTTTTATTACATTAACTAGTTCAATGCTATCCATTTGAGTTAAAAATAGCTTTATCCTTATATAATTTGATCATCATGCATAGTTTAGAAGCGAAGAAGTAGTTTTCTACCTGTGTTACTCTCATCATTAGTTCGGGTCTCAAAGAGGCTGAAGACCCGTTTCATTCAATTCAAATCCAGCTTTATAGAAGATAATGAATGTGCATTTTAAGAAGCTTTCGATAATCAGGTTTTTTGTTTTTCAAACGTATGCATATAAGGACTTGCGTATGCATAAAAGATAAGCTCCAAAGCACTGATACATTTAACAACTAAACTAAATTTTCTGAATAAATTTTTGTGATAGTGTAGTTTATTTCTCCTTTTTGCCTTTCTCGTATACAAAGTATACGTAAAGGCTATATGATCACTCCAAAACCGAACTTTTTATAGAAGGCTCGGAGACCCATAGTGTTATATACCAATCGACTCAGCTCGACGAATTGAGGTGATGCCTGTATGTGTGTGTGTGTGTGTGTGTGTGTGTGTGTGTGTGTGTGTGTGTGTGTGTGTGTGTGTGTGTGTGTGTGTGTGTGTGTGTGTGTGTGTGTGTGTGTGTGTGTGTGTGTGTGTGTGTGTGTGTGTGTGTGTGTGTGTGTGTGTGTGTGTGTGTGTGTGTGTGTGTGTGTGTGTGTGTGTGTGTGTGTGTGTGTGTGTGTGTGTGTGTGTGTGTGTGTGTGTGTGTGTGTGTGTGTGTGTGTGTGTGTGTGTGTGTGTGTGTGTGTGTGTACAAACTAACCCCCACTGTCTGGCAGTGATGTTATGGAAGAAAGCTGTCTGTTGAAACAGTCAGATTTAATCCGGGAGTTAGAAAGTGCTAGCTCTACTGCAGCTCCAGTGACCCATTTCAGAGTGCCTGGTATTTCTTGTCCACTCCGAGGTCACTTTCACTAATAGTAAGCCCTGCATAAATACATTCAGATATCAAATGGATATATGCAATATATTTATACTTCCGGATCCAGATTTATATCCATGATACATCATAAATATACATCGCTGAACTCAGACCGTATTTAGTGAAATCAGTTTTTATATACATATATATTTTTTTAAGTATGGAACGGACTCACCATATTTGAAACTTTCCAATCCATCGTTTGTGCCTGACCTTTTTGATCCACCCATAATCATTCTCTATAATCTTGAAGACTAAATCGTCTCAATTATATATTAGTTGGGTAATTGTCGGGATGAATCATTTTCTGGACTTCAGGATACCTCGAAAACCTTACGAAAACCTTTCCGGTCCTTCCCCTTGTAATTCAGATTCCCGTTCTTTCCCTTGAACTTTGATCGGAGGACGATTTCCTTGGCAGCGAGATATGCTAGATATCGTGCTCCCCTATCATCCTCAGTTGCAAGAAGGTACCTGGTCACAGTCACGCGGATTATGTGGGAGCCAAGCCATTACCTCATAGATTACCAGGAGTGTTAATAGGCAATTATCCATCTTATTTATTTTTCATCCGTCCAATACAAGATTATTTTCTTCTTCCTTGAAAACTTTCTTGCAAGTCTTGAAAAATTTGTCTCGACACGACAGGTAAAATTTTTCGCGTCCAATGTTGGTGTTTTGATGTGTGACCTAAAAAGGCTGTTCCGGTGAAGCATATAGAAAATAATTTGGCTGCAAGGGCAATAGCAGCGATCCGTCACGGAATCTAATCGCGTTAAAACACTTCTCCACTCCCGACGCAAAACTATCATTATTAAATAAACAAACAAAAAAACACATTTTCCTAAAAAACACACAATTAAATGATGACACACTATCAGCCGAAAATTATAGAAATCACGAAATTCAGGAAAAAACATCGCGCGAGAAAAAAATTGACATGCGGTTTCAACCGCGGCACACTACGATTTTCAGGTGATGTCTGTATGTGTGTGTGTGTACAAAAATGTGAGACACACTTTTTGGTACTTAGCATTATTCGAGTTGCAGTCGATGCAGATTGCGGTCTAGTTGTTTCCTATTGAAAATTGGCCCGATCGATCATTGCGTTCCAAAGTTATTGAAAAAACATTGTTTTTCTGCCAAGAGTCCCCCCTTGGAAATTTTTTTTTCAAAAACTAAAAGAAATTTTTCTCTCTAAAATTGCAGCAATGCATTCAAATGACCGCAAATGTATATGAATTGATGAAAAAAAAGTAAAATCTATCCCCCTAAAGTGTTATTTCGATCTCTCTTATGTGTTTTTCTTATCTTTTTAATGCGCGAGAAAGGCACCACCAACGCTAGGTGGATTGATCTGGGTTTTTTAAAGGGTTATAACACTCGTCCACTGAAAAATTTCTGTATCGTTACGTTTACTCCTGCCTGCCAATGTGTCACACCAGCAGATTTATGTGAAAATAAATTGAATATTTTTTTGGCACCAGGAATGTTCAATATGTTTGATCATCATAAAGAGCTTCACAGGGTCATAAAATCTGAAATTAAATAAAAAATATCAATAGGTATCAAAAGTGAAGAATCATTTTCTAAAGTTTTGATGTTCTACACACGTAATGTTTGTTTATGAAAACCAAATAACAGTTTGGCTGTTATTGACAACGAAGAACATCAATGCTTGCTTAGATATAAATTACAGTTTAGTGTTTGGAAGCAGTTAATGTCAAACTTTTTATAGCAGCCGCCATTATGGCGAGAGTGGAAAGCTGGATAAGCTGATTTTAGTGGGTAGAACTGTACTGCTCATGATCGCATATTTGTAACACTCGCATTTTTGTTCATTTTGTAGAAGGCCTGTGGATCGTTCAGTAAGCTCAATTTACTGCAGCTAATCCCACAACAGTAAAATTGGCTCTACTATCTTGCTTACCTGTGGTAAGCTGGACAAACGAAATTGCCATTGTGATATATACCAGAAGTTAAAAAGTGCATATCTCCAGATTTAGTTGTCAAAAATCACTTTTTCGTTATTCCTTACAAGATCTTGGTAAAAAGAAGCCGGTGGTGTTAAAACACAAAATCACCGAAAAAAGCCAATAAATTTGATTTTGATTTTAAAAAAATGGTTTATGTACCACTTTCGCTGGCACCATTTGTCGACTCAGAATGAGATGATGTAGTACTGCCGTAATCTGCAAAAGTGACGTATACGCCATTTTCCAAAAATGGTGTTAACGAGTACTACTCATCGAGCTTTTTAACAGAAAAATGGAAAACATGCCTGTTGTAAAATGGCTGTTACGTCACTTTTCCAGATTACGGCAGAGTAGGCGTTAATAGAAAAAAAAATAACATTAGGTTTTGAAAACAGCTTTATGATTTTGTTCTGCGGCGCAGCCAAAATTTTTGATAATACACGACCGTACGAGACAGTATGGTTTAAGTCTAAATTTGTTTCGAAATTCCGCGGAATTCCGTTAAATTTCGTTATAACCTAGTTTTTTCAGGCGAAATTTTTGTAATTTTACGAAACGAAACGAAATCAAGAAATCTGATTTCGCCATGCTCAAATTCCGCGAAATTCCGCGGAATTTCGTTTCGAATCACCTGAAACGAAATTTTTCGAAATACCGCATATGCTTAAACAAAATGTAGTGGAATTAAATGGAAAGTACTAAACTCGTCTTAGACGGTTCAATCAATACGCTCCAAAATTTTATTGCGTGAACCAGCAACCAAATTTGCTACGAAGCACCAAATAAAATAAACGTTACAGGTTTTTGTCAGTATGAATATGGAAAACCAGCAAACAATAAGTTTCATAATTTATTCGGACCATAATCTGTCCAACAAAGTGGATATGCCCGTCATAAGACGAGTTTATACAATCCCATTGAATTCCACCACTTAATTGTATCTTGACAGATACGTATTTCGACCTCAAAGGTAAGGCCGTCTTCAGTGTCTCGTACTTGACTCGACTCGAAAGTCGAGTCAAGTACGAGACACTGAAGACGGCCTTACCTTTGAGGTCGAAATACGTATCTGTCAAGATACAATTAAGTGGTGGAATTCAATGGGATTGTATAAACTCGTCTTATGACAGGTGAAAACATTCCACTAAAAAGCTCAAAATAATTTTCTTATCAAAGTGGATATGTCTGCTGGTACTCGCATATCAGTTCCACTTGGGTTTTTGAAAGTTAATTCCATAAATAGCATTTCATTTTATGGATCTTTTGAATAACATGATGAAATATGAGATTTTTTTCGAAAGAAATGTAACAAAATAGCAAACCAACGTTGTCCCGTATTGAGTGTACCCACATACCAGTCCAATTAGGAATTTACATAAGCTGATTGTTCAGAACTTAATTATTTTTCCAATGATTTAAAATGTTCAATAGTAATTTATTAAACAAGGAATAACTTACAATGTTATGAAAACTCATATGTGAATATGTACGTTATGTGGAAGATATTGATTACACAACCTCACTTGATCAGTACCGTTGCTGATGAAGAATGTTTATAGCCGCCAGACATTCTAAATACTCACGCTCCTCTAATGTGGACGTGTACAATACACATGTGGAAGTATTGGCTTGATAAATGGATTGCGAGTGATTTGAATATGCGTCCAATTTGGGAATCTCGAGCTCGTTCAGTAGCCGCTAGGTTGCGAAGGCCGACGGAGGTCCTTCGTAGCTTAGTTGGTTAAAGCACCAGTCTAGCGTACTGTAGGGTCATGGGTTCGAGTCCCATCGAAGGGAAAGTGGTTACCTCCAATACATTTTTCAAATCAATATCTTCCACATAACGTACATATTCACATATGAGTTTTCATAACATTGTAAATTAACGTCCAAGTCGGGTGGTTTAATCCCCGGAAATAGGCAATTACCTTTGATTGAACTGAAGGAATAACTTATCAATATTTCAATAAAATCGTAGTATGATTGAGATTTTTTTTAAAGTCTTCAATAGAAAAATCGATTTGGAACTTCATCGGCTATTATCTCAGTATGTGAAAAACCAGTTTCAAATGAATTCAACAACCGTTCAATTGAATATTTGTCCATCTGGCGGATATACCTATGTAGAAAGTCAGAGCAGCGGAATATTGAGCTTGCAGGACAACAAAGTAAAATTTCCATGAAGAATAAGAAATTTCTCATAAAAAATTAGGAAATTGCCATAATAAAGAAATCAGGGTATGAGCAATAAACAAATATATTTTTTCACAAATAATGCAAAATTTCCATAAGCAGTTTAGAATTTTCCACAAAACAAACATAAATTAGCACTTTTAAAAGCAGAAGCAATTATGAAAGAAGAATTTTCCATAAAGAAATCACAATGTTCCACGGAAAACATACACATTTTTTATGAATAAACTAAGTTTATCAATATTCATTTACAATATTTTCCACTTTTTGTTCACAGTAAATTGAAGATTTTCCAAAAACTAATCAATAAAGAGCAATAACAAATTAGACAATTTCCATGAAAAATACAAAAAAGCAATAAAATTGATAAAAATTTTCATAACTTTCAACCTTCCGGAGCTCGCACCTTTGTAAAAAAATACAACACCTCCGAAAAAAGCTCGCTTGTCGCTCACAAGCGCGGCAGGACTGCGTGAGTGATCCAGGACCATGCGAGTTCCTTTTTAATTTTTCAAGGGAAGTTTTTATTTGAGTTAAAAAACAAATCCTATTCTTCCTATGTGCTTGAAAGAAATAGATAATTAGGTGTCAGTAAGCTCTATATTTTAGCTTAAATCACAACATCAACGAATGCTCACCGACGAATAGAGTAGAGTGGGGCAAGAGTGCGCGTGGGGTAAGAGTACGTTTTCGATTTTTTGGAGTAATAAAAAAAGATAAACTAGCAACACTGCATCAGTTTGACAGGTATTCTGGCCAACTATTATCATGTGTAATTGTAAACGATTTGAATAAACAACAAGGGAGTTATGGAGTTAGATAACTTTTTGGTCATTTTGCTAAAAATAATTGGGTTTCCGCAACTAGTATTTCATTACCATATATACGTTCAATCAGATGAACATTATACCATTTTGATAACCTATTGTATAGAGTACTTTATGGTATTGAACATCAATCCGGTTGGTTTTCCAAGAAGTCAAAACCATTACTTGAATAATTTTTGGGACTGTGGGGTAAAAGTACGCAGGAACCGGTGGGGCAAGAGTACGCATATGAATCTTCAAGTTATGATGTCAAACCCGTATCTCCGGCCGAAATAAGACTTCTTCCAAAGCGCAAATATCCACAACTAAGAAAAAAGGGACAGAATTCGAAATTATCACAAGTTTTTAGGATAAGTTGAAGTAATTCGGTGTTAGAAAGGACTTAGCGAACAAAGCACTGAAGCGAAATAATGAAATTGTATTAGGACTTGTTGTACACCTAAACATAGCACGAAAATACAATTTCATCTAAATGATAATTTCATTTAATCAAAAGAAACATTCATAAATTACGCAACGTTTAGCTGGAAGGGGTTGCGAGATGTGTGACGAACCATATAATTTTTAGAGGATTCATACAAATAGTATAAGATAGGGGGAGGGGTGATGAAATAGCCAAATTTTACGGGTGGACTTTCTTTAAGGAAAATGCCTTTGTATACGCCACGCGAAACCTGATATATATTTTTACCACTGTAGTTTTTTGTATATATAAAAAAACAATGGTTTTTCGTATGAAAGTGCACATTTTTAGGACCCCCTCCCCCTTTAAGAGTTACGTAATCTTTAAACATTCCCTAATATATGCTCATTAAACATCAATTAAATGTTATTAACTCTTATTTGTGTTAATATATACTCAAAGCACATGATTGGATAAATGCGTACTCTTACCCCACCCGATGCGCACTTTTACCCCACCGGTGGGGTAAGAGTGCGTTTTTCACTTGTCTTGCAATAAGGGTTCTACTAAAACGAATCTCAATAATTTCAATATTTTTTCCACTGGGTAACATAAAGGAGGAGTATATAAATCATCGACACTGATTTGATATGCAGAAGCTTGCTTCATAAGGGCCACATGATCGATTGAAAACTAAGTGCGTACTCTTGCCCCACTCTACTCTACATAAAATTATCTTCTCTGGATTTCCAGAATACTGGATTTTGATAGATAATAAAATGTGCGAACAACTGGTGACAATAAGCTGGTGTAATATTCAAGAATTTGTTCTTGGGAAGAAATCCATTTTTTTACAATGTTAAGAAAACTCATATGTGAATATGTACGTTATGTGGAAGATATTAATTTGGAAAATGTATTGGAGGTAACCACTTTTCCTTCGATGGGACTCGAACCCATGACCCTACAGTTTTTTTTTTCTTTTTTGGGAATTTTGCAGGGAGGTTAATTAGAAACCATTCTGAGAGTTCATCCATGAATCCCTTTGAAATATCTTCCTCAACAAATTCCTCCATAAATTGTAACGTAAGTTCTTCCATGAGTCCTCAAGAAGTTATTATGCGAGTTCATCTTATAATTTATTATGAATTCCTCCAGAAACTACGCCGAGTATTTCGTATTTCAAAACTTCTCTGATTCTCTATTCCGTAATTATTTAAGCGTTTTTCGAGAGATGGGTCCTTCCAGCAATCCCTTAGTTCAAGAAAAGTTTCAAGAGTTTCTCCGGTAGTGTCCGTAGATTCTTAGTTTTTTTTTAATTTTTAGGTTTTTACTCTTCCATAGAAACTTCTATATGATTTCCAATAATAGTTCTTCTAGGAGAATTCTTCGAAGAATTTTTATGCTTGTTCTAACAGAAATTTCCCCAGGAACTTCTCCAGTAAAAGTTTATGAGAGAATTTCTGGAGGAAATCCTTGGAACAAATTTCTGGAGAAATTCTATGATGAAACTCCTTGCAATTCAATAATAGGGTAACTGTCCCGATCTCCATCTCACTGAACATATATTCATCTCATCACGAAATACAGAAACACAGCACCAATTGTGTCGCTTCTTTTTGTCAACAGGGCTTAATGATAAAAAAAATCACAAAAAAAAAAACAAATCAAATTGCTTTCCTTTGCTTTGTTTTTGATGGGATGAATATAGAAGCCAAGAGATGAATTCCGGGAGCAGTGTCCAAAGATTCTTAAAAAAAATCCTAGGTTTTCAGAATTAATGCTTGAATAAAATCATAAGCAAACTTTAGTGATTTTGAAATGTTCATTGTAATATTATATATTGTCATATTGTATCAACTATATACGGTGCATGTTGCATGAGGTCAACTATTCATGAAAATCGTTACCCTACTTTCTTCTCCTGATAGCAACATTGGCTTGGGTAATTGTTTCTTCTTAACAAATGACCATGATCTATCTTCGTTTTTGCCCATATCCACTTTCTAAATCGAAATTTTCTCTGCTGCTTACTGCATTTTATCAATTAATAGGTAATGAATAAGCGTTTGAGTGATTTTATTTTTTCAAGCTGTGAATTCAAATTGGATACAGTGCGCCATACTTACGCACTGCGATTGCCTTTGTGGAGTTAATATTTCTCATAGCAGTACCAAACTGACTTACCGAGACATAGCCAGCCCCAAAGCATTTATACAACGAAAGATGTCCAACAAAAATAGTTCACCACCAGAGCATAAACTGGTTCCTGCTGTGATATTCCCGTCACTGTCCACATCCACCCGCTCGCCTATGACTCAGAAGTTTCAACCTGGAGTCGGTTGATGCCGTTGATGCAGGGCACCTCTTTGTTTATGTTTACATCAGGTGGTGAGGTTGTTGGTGCTGCTGAGAGGTCTGTTTAGCTCTGCTCGATGTATTCGTGAGTTACCGACAAACTGTACATAGGTACGGCTGCACCCGACCCGACTTGGACCGGGCACTCAAATGTACCGAAACAGCTGATTGCGCTGCGGCTGCCTAATTACGATCGTCGTTTCCCCAACCGCAACTTCGCCTTGCCCATGCTGCAGCAGCAGCACAACACAACTGCGCGCGACCGCACGTTGTGTAAACCTATGGAAAGCGACGACGGCAGCCAAACTTGGAGAGAGCGCGTCGTGTCGGTGCAGATGTACTTACCGGATTGTTTGTGGTTGCGATCGTCGACTTTGCACCCATTATTTCTCGGGTACTTATTCAAAAGGACGTATGTGATTTTGTAAACAAAGATTCAAACGTCGATTTGTCCGATCTGATGGCACTCCCACGCAAACCAACACAACCAACAGGTAGCCGAAGGCTTCCCCTACCTGTCTGTGATGATTGTTTGCGTGGGAGTACTATCAGATTGGACAAATCGACGTTTGAATCTTTGTTTACAAAATCACATACGTCCTTTTGAATAAGTGCCCGAGATTTGTAGGTTGAGGTTGTTGGGTGAGAAGAAGGTGGTCGATGTGAAAATATCTTCCTGTTTTCAGCAAGTTATTAATCACATCTCCTGAGACCCCCTCACCGTTGTTGTTTGGAGTTGATTGCAGCTGCGTTTGTTTCTCCTCGAACAAATCAATTCGCAGAAGCTGTCTAAAAGGTTTCCGATGTCCGTAGAGTTGCTGCTCGGAGGCAAATAATGCATTATTCTTTGTTACTTCGCTGCTGGACGACTCCACGTGAACGCTTCTGGTGTTGATAACCCTGACTCACGATTCGTTTTGCTCTGAAAGCATATACGATTTCTCGCTCGGTGACGTGTTTTCAGTACTTCAAGCGGTTTGATACGCGGAACCGTTGAACAATGGTCAAACTCTGCTTCGTATAGGACAAGGAAATTTAATGAGCAATTATTTGCCCCGACAGGGTGGCAGCAAAGGCCGCGGTGGAAGTGCTTAATAAATGTTATTTTATTGTCAGCTCCAGGTCAGTTTGTTCTCGGCTTTCTCAGTCCAGTCCAGTTCCAGCTGATCAGTTCTTTGTTGCCTGTGCTGGCAGCCGACGACGGTCGGTAATCGGCTAAGGAAAGTTCATTGAATGCAAATGCAAACGATACTTTTAATTATAACTCGAATGAGCTGGAATGTTTGTGTTGCATGACATTGGAACGCGTTGAGCAGCTACGACGTGTTTACGTCATCTACGAATGATAAAAATGTTTCACTTTTGTTCTGCAGAAGAAGCATGGAAAACGAAGTTCATGAAGTTACGAGCGGTTTGGATCATCGAATCAACCACAAACAATGCTGCGCATGAAGTATGTTATTGTGCACCCAAAAAACAAATTTTACAATTATTTTAAGAAATCTTGGCATATAAAAATCTGTAGGGTTTTGATACGGGAAATTTAACCTATTCATACAGATACCGAAGAAAATAATACAAAAATGTAAGATTTCAATAGAAAGGTAAAATTTTCCGAAATTGTAAATGCAAAATTTTTATACAGTTTCTGTAAGGTTTTTATGCAAAACTGTATTAAAATCTGCCATCCGCTGGTTGGGTGTACTTTAAGCACAACATCTTCAATTAAGTTACACATACTTTAATCAGTAGATTTACTTATTTCATGCACTCCTTTTAGAGATTTTTTTATAATGTATTTATTTCCCACATTCTGGTTTTCAACAAGTTTGAATATGAAAGGGGCTAAAAATCATTTTAACTATGACGATACCATTTTCATATTTAGGAAATAATTTAGACTACCTTCAATTATGTCAATTATGATCCATGATGCACAAACTCAAATATCGCAGTTCAAATAGTACTTCACACCCAGCGTCGCGCTTGATGAAGAAAATAAATTTCGTTATCAGATTGACTCTCTAGAAAATTCGCAACAAATGTATTTACCCAAGCTATCGGAGCTTTTATCAAATCACTGAGCCGTATAGTTTATCTAATTACAGCGGATGTACCCCTCTCAGACATAATTGTTTATTTTATCTGTACGATCGTCTAATAGCCGCAATTTCATCCATCATTTCAGCGAAAGTGAATTCACCGGCGAGATCTCGATAAACAAACAGCAGCGTGATTTGAAGCGTTTCCGGCGCCAGTCCGCCTACATCATGCAGGCCCACGACCTTCAGCCGCACCTCACCGTACTGGAGGCGATGCACTTTTCGGCCAATCTCAAAATCGGCACCGAGCTTAGTCCGGCCAGTAAGAAAATTCGGGTAAAAACGCCTTTATGTCAAGTTGATGGTTGAAGACTGATTGATTTGTTTCTGTCTTTTAGATGAACGAAATACTCTGTGCCATAGGCCTTCAAGACAATAAGAAAACGCGCACATCCAAACTGTCCGGTGGACAGAAGAAACGACTGGCGATTGCGTTGGAAATTGTGAACAATCCACCGGTGATGTTCTTCGACGAACCCACCAGTGGGCTGGACAACTCCACGTCGAAGAAATGCGTCGAACTGTTGAAGCAGTTGGCGCGCGAAGGTCGAACTATCATTTGCACGATACATCAACCGTCCGCTCTGCTGCTGAACATGTTCGATCATCTTTTCACCGTTGCCGAGGGCCAGTGCATTTTCAGCGGAACGGCCAACAACATTGTGCCGTTTTTGAAAGAGCTGGAAATAATCTGCCCGGAGCACTACAGTCCGTCTGATTTCTGTAAGTCCTATAGCTACACAAATATGAACGTAATTCAAAAACTCATTTTTCAGTACTGGAAATCGCCACTCACGACTACGGACGCCAGAACGACAAACTAGTTGCCAAAACGGAAAACGGTAAAACCACGACCTACCGGCGACACGAACTCTTCACCCCCTTCCTGATGCCGATTCTGGAGTCCCCGGTTTCCATTGAGCTTCCGGCGTCGCCGGTGAAGGATCCGTCCAACTCCCCATTCACCAAACCAAAGAAACTAGCCAAGAAATTGTCGCTGAACCCGGAGAAGTGGTGCGGCCGAGACGAGGTTTACACCACCAGCTTCTGCCGACAGTTTTCGCTGCTGCTGCTGAGGACATTTTTGATTTTGAGCCGAGATCAGTCGCTGATGACGATGCGGTTCATCATCCACTGCTCGATTGCGGTGCTGATCGGGATGCTGTACTTCGGCATAGGGAACCAAGCTGCCCACATCTTCAATAGCTTCAACTATGTGTTCTTTTCGATCATGTTTCTGATGTTCACCGCGTTCAGTTCGATGACGATGGCATGTGAGTCGTCCGTGAAATTCACAGGTCACAATCTGTTCAAGATAATCAAAATTTTGATTCATTTCAGTTCCTCTGGAGCTGCCGATCATCACCCGGGAGCACTTCAACCGGTGGTACTCGCTGCGGGCGTATTACATTGCGATGACGGTGGCGGACATTCCGATCCAGTTTCTTTGCACGGTAACCTACATCTCTATCACGTACTATATGACGGGACAACCACTGGAAGCGTACAGGATGGGACTGTTTACGTTGATTTGCCTGATGGTGGCCTGGGTGGCACAAGGTTTGGGGCTATTGGTGGCGTCGCTGTTTGATGTAAAGGTACGTAAAGTTTTAAGTAACTGTTAACAGTCAATAACACAATGCAAACTAAGATTAAAAATCATCTTCAAACAAGTTGGGAAACCACATATGTGAAATAGACTAACAACTTTTGGACTTTGGATTATTCCTTTTCAAAGAGGATTGAAACACTTTATATTCAGTTTTACTTTCAGTAGACTTAGATTTTCATTTCAATTATAAAATTACGATGAAATGATCCAGTGACCCAAACCATCATGCTAATTTTTATTATAAAAGGTATGCTATAATTCTATTGATATTTTACGTGCTGGTTACAATGGAACACTTTCTCTCTCTAATTCCAGACTTCGGAAATCTATATAAATAAAAGTTAAAGTTTTCTTTTTCACGATTTATCAAGATTATTTTCAATGGAAAATGCACATCAATGCCCTATTTCACCTGTGCTGTTAGTGACGATTTTGAGTGGGGTTGTTGCTGAACGTAGTTTTAAGCGTGCATACGAATATTACATCTAAACACTGACAATCACTCCTCGTTGCAGATGATTCATTTGTGTCGGGAGAAGAATCAAGATTGTTAACAGCAACTGGGATTTTAGGAATTCGGTCAACTTCAAGAGTGGCTGGGGCAGGGGCATAGAAATACAGTGCTGATGCAGTTTATAAAAAAGCTGTTGAGCATTGAAAAAAATCTCGCATGTAGGTATCGACGTAGTGGAATTGAATGGAGAGTACTAAACTCGTCTAAGACTGTTGAATACATTCCACTAAAAAGAGCTAAAAATATATTTTCTGAAAATGATTTATTCATTTTTGGCAATGATTAATGATTAACGATTAAATTATTTTTTGACAATGATTAACGATTATGATTAATGAGTAAAACGCTTGGAGCATGATTATCGATTACCGATCGTGATTAAATGTTGACACAATATGTGTATGATTAATGATTAACGATCGAATTAACGATTAACGATGAATAACCAAATAGAATGATTTGCATAGTTATCAGTAATCAAGTAAAAGTGATGAACTTTGTTAACACCTTAAAAATCACTCTAATAAAGCTTAAAAAAAAGTAATCAAGTAAACTTTCTACCAAATTGGGTTAAACCGCAGTCTTCTGATTTTCGTGGTGTGAACTATGGATGGTTCTCCCAACAGGTGATGCAACTCGTGGTTCATTCGCCTCCTCCACGTACCGTCCACCATCCGCACCCCACCATAGATGGTACGCAACACTTTCCTTTCGAAAACTCCCAGTGCGCGTTGGTCCTCCACGAGCATCGTTCAGGTCTCGTGTCCGTAGAGGACAACCGGTCTAATGAGCGTCTTGTAGATTGTCAGTTTAGTACGGCGGCGAACTCTATTTGATCGGTCTTGCGGAGGCCAAAGAACGTACGATTTCCTGCCATGATGAGTCTCCGAATTTCTCTGCTGGTGTCGTTATCGAAGGTCCCCAGTGAACCTAAGTACACGAATGTTTCAATCACCTCGATTTCGTCACCACCTATACAAACTCGTGGTGAATGGCTTACATTGTCCTTTCTTGAGACTCTTCCTATCATGTACTTCGTCTTCGACGTGTTGATGACTAGTCCAATCCGTTTAGCTTCGCTTTTCAGTTTAATGTGGGCTTCTTCCATCCTCTCAAAGTTACATGCCATAATATCTATGTCGTCGGCGAAGCCAAATAACTGGGCGGACTTTGTGAGAATCGTACCACTCGTGTCGATCCCTGCTCTTCGCATTACCCCTTCCAAAGCGATGTTGAATAGCAGACACGAAAGACCATCACCTTGCCGTAGCCCTCTGCCGCTTTCGAAGGGACTCGAGAATGCCCCTGAACTACGCACATCACCCGATCCATCGTCGCCTTGATCAACCGTATAAGTTTATCAGGAAATCCGTTTTCGTGCATGAACTGCCATAGCTGGTCCCGATCGATTGTAACATATGCGGCTTTGAAGTCGATAAATAGATTATGTGTGGGCACGTTGTATTCGCGGCATTTCTGCAATGGTAGAGCGTTCACCCATGAATCCCGTCTGGTACTGCCCCACAAGCCACACCCGCAATGGTTCTTAGGAACCATTCTAGTTCCGACTCAGATTCTAATCCTAATCTTAATGCGAAATACATTTTTAGGCAAATAAAATCAAATGCGTCGTATATGTCATCAATCACACGACCTGTGGTACCGGATTGCCAAAATTGATGAATTTCGGAAAATTCCTCCTGATTTATAGACTTGTGTCGTTGGAGCATTGAATGAACAAAACGAAAAGTAAACAATACATACTTTTACGTAAAATTCATGAAGAATTGTAGAGTAGTGTGGAGAATCTTGTGAACAGTGTTCAAAAGTGATAAACTGCTATTTAACAAACAAACACAATTTATGCGCTCAAATTTCATGAAACGAACAAACCAAAACAGCTAGGCCAAAAAATGTCACATTATTTTCCAACCCTTTTTCTTCTTCTGCAGCAAATTGTTTATTTGATGCTGTGTGAGTGTCTCGTGCCGACTGCTTCACAACATTTCAGCTTTTTTGTTTTGACTGGTGTGCAGCGCAAACAACACAGAATCGAATTTAATCACTTGTGGCTCAAAGTCTTGATACTAAATGAGGCGAGAAAATAAAACCGAAAACCGATTGTTGGTGATTATTGCAACATTTGAATTCAAATTGAAATCCGTATGTATAATTATAATTTAGAACCCTATACAGCCAACATAAATATCAATCCCTTGTAACTCAGTTTATAACACTTTTTGAGCCCGAACAACACTCAAGAGAATTCAATTTAGAAAACGTAATTTCTCATTAATTGAATCGGTACCTAGCCGATCGTTGTTTTGCCTAGCAGATAGATATATAGGAGAACTGAGTTGAGCTAGCCAGTTAGATTTCGATATCGATCGAATAAACCTCGACACAAGAAAGTGTATAGAACTAAATTCGGTGTATCTTTCAATCGCAAACAACGAATAAGTATCGTGGAAGTTCTTCGAAAACATCCCCGTTGTGCTCTTCGTTACCCCCGTCGTTGTTGGTATCGTGACGCGCGATGCTCTGGTGCTGTTGGTGTGATTGCTGCTGTTGCTGTTGGCCGTGATCGTCGATCTTTCGCCAGGTTTGGCTACATTTTTGGTGCCAAAACCCGGAACTGCCAGGTCCCTTTCATCGCTTTCGACCGGACTGAGGTTAGCGTGGGTCTATCTCGAACAATAGTGGGTCCTATTTGGAGGATTTTCGCCGCTATTCAACTACCCTACAAGATCATCAGCCGGATTAGCCAAGCACGGATTAGTCGCCAATTCGGACATTCGCGATCAAGGACGCAGGTCAAGTCAAGTGAGCCCAGGTAACGCTAGCGGGAAACAAAGGTGAGTGGACACCATTTTTCGTACTCGACAATACACATCGATCTCGCGCGTTTTATTGTAATTGCCGCCCATTGTAAGGCAAATAGGAGTGATGGTGATTAGACACACAAAGAAATCCAAAAAATTGCTGCTGAAGAGAAACAATATCATCGGTTCCGCAAAATTAATTAAGGAATTTGATGAGAACTATGTATTTGATCGCGATTTTCCTCAACTTAAGTTCAGGCTTGAAAAATTAGATAGTCTGTGGGAGAAATTCAATGAAGTGCAATCCGAAATAGAGTTTGAGGAAGATCTCACGGAAGATTTAGCTGACGAACGCATTCATTTTGAAACCCAGTATTTTGAACTAAAGGGTTCTTTATCAAGCAAACTTGCGATTGCCGATGAAAGAGCCGATCGACCTCCTCACTCCCCTGGTGCTCCACCTGCACATGCTCCTTCTGTTCGCCTCCCTGAACTGAAAATCCCAGATTTCAGTGGAGATTATGATGAGTGGATGAATTTTCATGATCTGTTTTCCACTCTCATCCATACAAATGGACAACTTTCGGCAGTACAGAAATTTCAGTACTTGAAAACTGTATTGAAAGGCGATACTTTGGGACTTGTGCAATCACTTGCAGCCTCAGCAGTGAATTATGCTATCGCGTGGGACTTGCTGAAGAAGCGTTTTGACAACAAGAATCTGCTGATTAAACAACATTTTCGGCATTAATGTCCACTCCATTGGTCCGCAAGGAATCATCGGCGGCTTTATGCAATCTCGCTGATGAACTCAATAAACACGTTAGCGTGTTGAATAAGTTGGAGGATCCCACGGAGCACTGGAATTCTTTTTTGGTTGAGTTGCTCAGTAGCAAGCTCGATCCGTCGACCCAAAAGGAGTAGGAAAACCAATTAGCAGATGATGTGCGGCCGGTGTATGCCGATCTAGTTGCCTTTATTCAGAAACGGTCGCGCGTTCTGCAATCTATTACGCTCTCCCAACCTCCAACCCCTGTTGCCAGAACCGAACCAAAGCATGAGTCCAAACCGTATCGTTCAAAGACCTCCTCGTACCACTCTGCCAACAATGATAACATACCGAAATGCGTTCTCTGCAAGCGGTCACACATGCTCTCGCTGTGTGACGATTTTAAGAAGCTAACACCACAAAAGCGCTTCGAGTTGGCAAAAAGGCAAGGTTTGTGTTTGAACTGCCTAAAATCATCACACTTGATGAAGAACTGTTCTGCGGGTTCGTGTCGGACATGCAACAAACGCCATCATACTCTGTTGCATTTGAATCCAAATACTAGTACAGAAATCCATGATAAGTCCGTAGCGGCACAGGTGGGTCAATGTCAACAATCCTCACGATCGGCATCGGTAGTCGAATCGCCGTCGTCGGTGTCGTGCATTGCCGATCAATGTCACGTGGTCCCTCGGGTTATGGGATCGGCCCCGTCGCCGTCGGATGGGCTTGTCAATCGTTCGTTATCGTCCGTTTCGTCGTCGGTTCCGCCAGTTGTACCATCATGCTCGCCCAAAAGCTCCTCGCAAGTAATGAATTGCCAAACAGTAACTCCAAATCAATCTTTCGTTTCGAAAGCATGCATGTCATCGGTGTTCATGCTTACTGTCCACGTCAAAGTAAAACACGTTTATGGCAGTTATATTCTCGCTCGCGCCTTGCTGGATTGTGCTTCTGAAGCAAATTTTGTAACAGAATCTCTCGCTCAACGACTCTGTTTCAGAAACGCACGTCAGCAAAAATCGAAGCGTACAGTATTAGCCAATCAGTCACACCAGCGACACACAAAACCAATATCACTGTGTCGTCCCGCTCTGACTCGCACACAACCACTATCGAATTCCCGATATTGTCTACCTTCACCAGGATTCCGCCCACCACAACGGTGGATATCTCGAATGGGTCATTCCGCGCCACGTTCCGCTTGCTGATCCTAAATTAAATGTCGCTCATGACGTCGACCTCATCATTGGTGTCAAAAACTTCTTCTCAATTTTGGAGAACGACCAAATCTCACTAGGCGCAGGTTTACCAGTGTTACGCAAAACAGTTTTCGGATATGTCGTTGCTGGTGAAGCTGAGCAGAAAACTGCTCCCACCGTTGTGTGTAACATAACTTCGATCGACAACTTGGAGTCGATGGTTCACAAGTTTTGGGAGGTGGAGAGTTTCGAGAAGGGCAAGGCGCTATCGTTAGAGGAGCTGTACTGCGAGAATCATTTTCGAAAGACACATTCCAGAGCCTCTGATGGTCGGTACGTGGTTCGTTTGCCGATTCGTGGGGAAATGCTTGACACGTTGGGAGAGTCGTTCAAAATCGCTGAACGCAGATTCTCAGCGATCGAGAGGAAGCAATCGTCAGACCCACAACTACACGCAGAGTATTCCAAGTTTATGGATGAGTATTTATCGTTGAGCACATGGAAGAAAACACGACCGAAATTCCTCCAACAACACCACACTTCTATCTTCCTCATCATGTGATTCAGTGACCGGACAGCACAACCACCAAAACACGTGTGGTGTTTGATGCCCTCGTGTAGGGGCAGCAACAATATTTCGTTGAATGATCTCTGCTACATCGGTCCCACTGTTCAACCACCGCTCGTCTCTACTCTCATCAATTTTCGCTTTCCTCGGTATGCAGTGAGTGCAGATGCTGAAAAAATGTATCGGTAAGTGTGGGTTCACCTTGATGATTGCTTGCTGCAACTGATCCTGTTTCGGAAGAATCCATCTGATGAATTGAAAACCTATCGCTTAAAAACGGTGACGTACGGTACCGCACCGGCACCGTACCTTGCCACACGTGTCCTCAACCAACTAGCGGAAGATGAAGCTGAAAGGTATCCGCTGGCAGCTCCAACAGTCAAGAAATGTTTATTCGTGGACGATTATTTATCGGGACATGATAATGAACAACGTCTAGTGGATACAAACCTCCAGCTAATTGAGCTTCTTAAGTCAGGCAGCTTCAACATGCGAAAATGGTGCAGTAATAGTTCCGCGGTACTTTCCCACATTCCGGAATCACTTCGGGACTCCCGGAGCGAGCTTGAAATAAGCCAACCAAGTTCGGTGAAAACGCTCGGTCTTCTATGGCATCCAAAAGCAGATGAGTTCAGCTTCAACGTACCCGTCTTCTCTTCGTCGGAGCCAATCACAAAACGTTTAGTTCTTTCGGAGATGTCTCGCCTATTGGATCCGATGGGCCTTGTCGGAGCAGCTATCGTTTCTTCAAGCGTTGTGGTCGGAAAAGTTCAATTGGAATGATGCGTTGCCGGAGAATTACTTAAATTGGTGAACACACTTTCGACTCGAAATAAACGCTCTCTCTTCGCTTCGAATTCCCCGGCGAATTCTCGCCGATAATTATAGAATTCTCGAATTCCATGTTTTTTTCTTCGGACGCATCTGACATCGCGTTTGTACGCGAAAACCATCAGCTCGAATGGAGAACAATGCTGCAATCTAGTTGTGTCAAAGTCTAGAGTCAGTCCGCTTCGTAAGCTGTCGATTCCACGCCTCGAGTTATGAGCTGCAGTGCTTAATGCGCAACTGGCAAAATTTATATGAGATTCGACAAAACTGTCTTTCCTGGTCAGAATCGTGCTCCATTGGATTGCCTCATCCTCATCGTCCTGGAAAGTTTTCGTGTCAAATCGGGTGGCAGAAATACATCGTTTGACAGGTGGGAATATGTGGCTTCATGTTCCTACTGAATTGAATCCTGCAGAAAAAATTTCGAGGGGAATTGCTCCTTCTCTCTTAAAAGGTGACACTCTCTGTTGGCATGACCCACCCTATATGCGGCAAGATGCTCAAATTTGGCCGGAAAATTGCATCAAATGTCAAAACTACATTTAGAAGCTCGTACAGCTGAATCTCGCCAAGTCGTATCGGTTGTAGTCACCACCAATCATGCTACAATCGAGCTTATCGAACAACACTCATCGCTCTCCCATTTACAACGCAAGGTTGCCTGGTTACTGCGATTCTACAAAAATTGTTGTTCCAAGCCACCTCAAATTCGGCAACTGGGTCCCATTTCAGCGACCGAGCTGGACCAATCTTTAAAACTCCTGATTAAGCAAACGCAATGGGTCTATTTTCGCAAGAAATCGAGTTTCTTAAGAAGCACAAGGGTGCTTGCAGCAAAGTTTTTCATTCAAGTCTCAATTGAAATCACTACACCCGTTCGTGGACGCAGATGGGTTGCTTCGAATCACCGGTCGACTACAACAGCTCAATGTTCCGTTCGACACAAAACATCCACTCGTGTTGCCCTCAAAGGCACACCTCACAATCCTTATCGTGAGAAGCACTCATTTGCGAATGCTGCATGCAGGTCCACAACTTCTTCTGTCGACACTGCGGCAGCGCTACTGGCCAATACGAGGTCGTGACCTCGCAAAGAAAGTTGTTCGAGAGTGTATCACATGCTTCCGATGCAGACCCCGAAGCATTGGCCAAATTATGGGACCACTACCAGCTGTTCGTATCACGCCGTCGCGCGCGTTTGCCCGCAGTGGCGTCGATTATTGCGGGCCATTTTCCGTTTCGTTTCCGAATCGTCGCGGTCCGTCGGTAAAGATACACGTCGCTATTTTCGTATGTATGTCGTCGAAAGCGGTACACATCGACATGGTGTACAATCTGACGTCCAACGCATTCATCAACGTGCTAAAACGTCTCGTCGGACGTCGTGGTCGTGTATCCGATATCTACTGCGACAATGCGCGTACGTTTGTCGGAGCAAACCGTATGCTCGAGGAAAATCGAAACCAGTTCGACGCAATGCACAAATCGCTTGGCTACAAAACTTCTGCGCAGAAACGGGAATCACCTTCCATTTCAATCCTGCTCGTTCGCCTCACTTTGGGGGCCTTTGGGAGGCTTCCGTAAAGACCATCAAGTATCACCTGTATCGTGTGATGAAGAACACGGTAATCAACACTGATGACTTCCACACCTTGATCATCCAGATCGAGGGAATAATGAATTCTGTCCACTCTGTCCGATGTCGTCGGACCCAGCAGATGTTGTTGCCCTTACTCCAGGCCATTTGCTCGTGGGAGATCCACTTTGTTCCCTCCCCGAGCCCGATTTGTCTAATACCCCAATTAATCGCCTTGATTCGTTCCAGAAAATGCAAAGAGATCTCCAGCATTTCTGGAAAGCATGGTCACGAGATTACGTGCCCAACTCCAGGACCGTAAAAAGTGGCCAACAATCCATCCGAATGTCGAAGTAGGAACGCTCGTGCTGCTTAAGGATGATAATGCCCCGCCAATGAGATGGAACCTCGGTCGGGTGCAACAGGTGTTCCCCGGTATGGACGGACGTGTCCGGGTAGTACAGGTTCGAACTGCCTATGGCCAATATCGACGGGCAATCACCGAAGTCTGTCCGCTCCCCATCGATACATCACAAGAAGCCGCTACCCGTGTAGCATAGATACGCCTGGTATTTGTTGAAATTGGCCTTTCAACGGGGCCCGGCATGTTGGTGATTATTGCAACATTTGAATTCAAATTTAAATCCGTATGTATAATAATAATTTAGAACCCTATACAGCCAACATAAATATCAATCCTTTGTAACTAAATTTATAACATTTTTTGAGCCCGAACAACACTCAAGAGAATTTAGCTTTAGAAAACGCAATTTCTCATTAATTGAATCGGTACCTAGCCGATCGTTGTTTTGCCTAGCAGATAGATATGTAGGGAGAACTGAGTTGAGCTAGTCAGTTAGATTTCGATATCGATCGAATAAACCTCGACACAAGAAAGTTTATAGAACTAAATTCGGTGTACCTTTCAATCGCAAACAACGAATAAGTATCGTGGAAGTTTTTCGAAAACGTCCCTGTTGTGCTCTTGGTTACCCCTGTCGTTGTTGGTATCGTCACGCGCGTTGCTCTGGTGCTGTTGGTGTGGTTGCTGCTGTTGCTGTTGGTCGTGCTCGTCGATCTTTCGCCAGGTTTGGCTACACCGATCATATTTTAAAGAATTATTGTATTATTTGAGTTTCCTTTGACTGCTTCACGGAATGAATGGCCTTAAAAAGGGTTAGGAACAAAAGGTCGAAAGACAAAAGGTCGAAGGGACAAATTGTCGAAAAGGACAGAAAGTCAAAAGGGATTAAAGGTCGAAAGGACAAAACGTCGAACGGTACAAAAAGTCGAACAGACATTTCCTCTAGAGATGCTTCCAGGTGCTGCCCAATCTCCCTAACCTCCTGCGTCTCAATGGTCGTCAAGGGGTTGGTTAATCGTCGGTTACACGAAAAACCCAGATTAATCCACCTAGCGTTGGTGGTGCCTTTCTCGCATTTAGTTGAGACACCAACCTTATATGGAGTATATATGGTCCGATGTACCATTTTCTTCATAACTTTCAAACGCAATGACCGATCGTTATCAAATTCAATAGTGATCAACAAGGCTTTGTCCCCTGTCGAATGAAACTTGTTGCGAGAAAATCGGTTAAGGATTACTATACGAAAAGTTGTCTAATGTTTTTCATAGCTTTTGTGCACACACATACGCACACACATACACACACACATACACACATACATACACACGGACAGACAGACATGTGCTCAGCTCGTCGAACTGAGTCGATTGGTATATAATACTATGGGTCTCAGAGGCTTCTATCAAAAGTTCGTTTTCGGAGTGAAATGATAGCCTTTCGGTACAACTTAGTTGTACGAGAAAGGCAAAACTTGAAACAGATGGGCGATTCGGCTTTCGGCAGCACGCCTTCCGCGTTAGCTAAGGAACGGGGTATTATTTCGCCAGTCTAGGGAAAGTCCTCCAGGACTTGTTCGATCAGGTAAAATTCAAGGAACTGGTATCCCTCGATATATCGAAGGCGTTCAATGGTACATAGACTATACTACCGCAAGTCGAGCACATTTGTATATGGGCCTCCATATACAGATGTGCTCGACTTGCGGTTAGCGGCAGTATAGTTCTTCATTCTTCAATAACTCAGCGGATGTGAGTTTTCGGGCAGTATTTTGTACTTTGTCCGGAACTTTCTCATGGGATACTCCTCATCGGAAACCAAGCTTCAAAAGGTAACCCAACGGCAGGTTCTGGCAGTCATTCTGTTCCTTATTGCCTTGGACGAGATTTTTAGTTACGCCTACGACATTCTACTGGTCGTCGCCGAAGACACTCCCTGACGTACCCTGACGTACTCCCTTACCCACCGTAAGTGGTGTCCTTTGTTGAGTTGACGCGGTAGGATTCACGATGACCGTTAGCAAACGTGATCGTGAACATGTTTAACAGGGAAGGCACCAATCATCCGCGTCGATTTGAAAGTTTTTGAGTACATTGTGAAGGCTCTTTTGGTTTCCACATCATTCCTGCCTCATTTCCGAGGAGTGAAGCTAGCTGGAAGACCAGCGTAAATTTGGTCCTAAGCGTATCGATTACAGTCTGGTAAACCGCCTGTAAATTGGACAGGCTATTATCGATAGCAGTTCTCTTTAGGGTTTAGAGCTCACTTGCCTGGCGCACCTCACCGAAACTTCAGGGTTGCTTTCGTCCACATTAGTCAAATCTGCCTGTGCCGAAACAGGCGTCTGGCCATTCCGTCATCATGTGTTGCCGATTATTTGCCAGAAAGCCGCCTCTTTTGCCGCGTTCACCCCCTGAGATCATAGGGTCCCTATTCTTGGTAAAGAAGACCGGGACCAGCGCATAAAGGCCGGCGACGCTCGCCTTAGTGGTACGTGTCCATTGGACCCGTAAGTCCTTCTACCTCTTCTTCTTTTTGGTTCGCATTACGTCCCCGCAGGGTCATGATTCCAGTTGGTAAAGAATATTTTTTTAGTCGAAAGCGGTCTTACACAGTTTGTCAAAGAATTCATTTTCTTAAGTCTTTATCGTTATAAAATTCCAGAGCAGGGTTTTCTGTAGTTTACGATGGGATCTTCAGCACTTTCAAAGTGTCATGTAATAAGATTGCTTTTTTGGAAATTCGAAAAAAAAATATTGTTATTCAGTAGAGATAGAGTTTCCTAGATTACGGAAACGATATATCTACACTATTTGATTGATAATTGATAACAGATTGATAACATATATATAATAACATTTGAGAATCTTTATGTAATTATTAGAGGCTTTAAAATTATCGAAATAGAATAAAATTTGTTGACATTGAGAGGATTATGAAAATTACTGTCGAAAGCAATTTCTATTATTATCGAGAGTTTTTACAAGCATAATATATGCATGATCCGATCCCCTCGAAAAAAGGAGAGGGTTCCTCTGGTTTCCGGAAGCAAGGTTGATACTCTTCCCTCTCTTTATACTGAAGTTTGGCAGATTTATATCATCACAAATATTGCCCTCTGCATTCCAATCCATTTCAATAAAATAAACCCACCCTAATGTGGGGAAGGGTCGTTTGGCCGAAACCCATTCGGCCGAAAGCCATTTTGCCGAATGCCACTAGGCCGAAATTTGTTTGGCGGAATATACCATTTGGCCGAACAGACCAATAGGCCGAATGGGTAATTTCGCCGAAAGGGTCATTTGTAAGCATATACGGTATTTCGAAAAATTTCGTTTCAGGAGGTTCGAAACGAAATTCCGCGGAATTTTAGCATGGCGAAATCGCATTTCTTGATTTCGTTTCGTTTCGTAAAATTACAAAAAATTTCGCTAAAAAAAACTAGCTTCTAACGAAATTTAACGGAATTCCGCGGAATTTCGTAACAAATTTAAACTTAAATCATTCTTTATATTATCAAAAATCTTGGCTGCGCCGCTGAACAAAATCTTTAAGTTGTTTTCAAAACTTTAGGTTATACATTTTTTTCTATCAACGCTCACTGCATAACCCCTTAGTAGACAAATACATATGTAGTTTTCTGCTATAAAACGTCTTCAGTGTTTCCAAGTTTCAAATTTATATTTATGATATTTTTTACTATTTGTACAATATTAATGCGGAATCGATCTTATTGCTGCTGACCATGGGACGGCAGCTAGTCCGAGAGAACGCGAAGTGAAAAAAATCTTCCTCGCGTAGCAGAAATTTGTTTAAGCAGTGTACAATCGATCTTGAAGATGCTGATCACGCCAGCTAGTGTGGGAGAACGCGAAGTGATAAAACTAATGTCTGCATCGAAGAGCACAGAATTATTTAGTGCGGAATCGATTGTATTGTAGAAGCTTATTAAACGAAGCACATTGAATTGTGTTGGAATGATTTGAAACACAGTTTTCTTCTATTTTCTGTTTTCTATTTTCAAAATAACTTTGTTTACAATAAATATTCAGTCGCTGACCCAGGGGCTTCACATGAATTACCTTCTCTACTAACCAACCCGTAGCGCTCACGGAGATGCAGAGCATTCCTCGGTCTTTTATAACAGCGGTTCTCAACCTGGGGTACATGTACCCCTGGGGGTACTTTCGCCGGTCCGGGGGTACCGAAATGCTCAATGGCGGATGAATTACAATTTAATCCAAACTTATTGATAAAGTTTTGTTTTTTTTATTTCTAAACTTTGTCTTGTACATAATAGGGTAAAGGATGTATTTTGGACCACCCTTACGGGGGTTATTATTTTTCACCACCAAGAGGTGCAAATTCCGTGGTCCAAAATATGAGCCGTCGAACTGGTAGTCCAAAATACCTCCCTTATCCTATGCATGGCGATCAGTAAATCATGGCCTATTGAATCCTGTCCTCCACAACAAGTACAATGGATGAAGAGATGTGGAACAAAAGATCAAATGGGCAAAACCTCGAATGAACAAATTTAAAAAATCTTCTATGCAATCTACCGGGTCAAAACAGAATTTTGAATTACTTAACTAAAATCTAGAATCTACACATTCGAAAGCCTCCATTTGAAAAACATGAAGACTTTTTCCCGAAAAGCTCAGTTGCTTCGTTGCAAGAGAATTGGAAGCATCCTTCTACGCTTCTCGGAAGCCTCCCTCCAAGCGACCTGGAAATATCATTTTAAGATGTTCAAAAACTTACTTTTAAGAGGCCCGGAAGCCAAGCTGTTTTTGTAGAAATTTTCTTTTATTTCTGCATCTTTTAAAAGTCTCGGATCTTTTCAAGAGGCTCGAAAGGGATTTTTGAACAGGCTCGACAGTCTCATTTTAGAAAGCTCGGAAGCCTCCTTTCAAGAGGCTCGGAAGCCTCCTTTCAAGAGGCTCGGAAGCCTCCTTTCAAGAGGCTCGGAAGCCTCCTTTCAAGAGGCTCAGGCCTCCTTTCAAGAGGCCTGGAAGCCTCCTTCAAGAGGCCTGGAAGCCTCCTTAAAAGGCTCGGAAGCCTCCTTCAAGAGGCTCGGAAGCCTCCTTTCAAGAGGCTCAGGAAGCCTCCTTTCAAGAGGCTCAGGAAGCCTCCTTTCAAGAGGCTCAGGAAGCCTCCTTTCAAGAGGCCTGGAAGCCTCCTTCAAGAGGCTCAGAGCCTCCTTTCAAGAGGCCTGGAAGCCTCCTTTAAGAGGCTCGGAAGCCTCCTTTCAAGAGGCCTGGAAGCCTCCTTCAAGAGGCTCGGAAGCCTTTCAAGAGGCTCAGGCCTCCTTTCAAGAGGCTCAAGCCTCCTTTAAAGAGGCCTGGAAGCCTCCTTTCAAGAGGCTCAGGAAGCCTCCCTTTCAAGAGGCTCGGAAGCCTCCTTTCAAGAGGCTCTGGAAGCCTCCTTTCAAGAGGCCTGGAAGCCTCCTTTCAAGAGGCTCAGAAGCCTCCTTTCAAGAGGCCCGGAAGCCTCCTTTCAAGAGGCCTGGAAGCCTCCTTTCAAGAGGCTCGGAAGCCTCCTTTCAAGAGGGCCTGGAAGCCTCCTTTCAAGAGGCTCAAGCCTCCTTTCAAGAGGCTCAGAAGCCTCCTTTCAAGAGGCTCAGGCCTCCTTTCAAGAGGCTCAGAAGCCTCCCTTCAAGAGGCTCAGGCCTCCTTTCAAGAGGCTCAAGCCTCCTTTCAAGAGGCTCCAGGAAGCCTCCTTTCAAGAGGCTCAGAAGCCTCCTTTCAAGAGGCTCAGGAAGCCTCCTTTCAAGAGGCTCAGAAGCCTCCTTCAAGAGGCCTGGAAGCCTCCTTTCAAGAGGCTCAGCCTCCTTCAAGAGGCCTGGAAGCCTCCTTTCAAGAGGCCTCAGAGCCTCCTTTCAAGAGGCCTGGAAGCCTCCTTTCAAGAGGCTCGGAAGCCTCCTTTCAAGAGGCTCAGAGCCTCCTTTCAAGAGGCCTGGAAGCCTCCTTTCAAGAGAGGCCTCCAGAAGCCTCCTTTCAAGAGGCTTGAAGCCTCCTTTCAAGAGGCTCAAGCCTCCTTTCAAGAGGCTCGGAAGCCTCCTTTCAAGAGGCTCGGAAGCCTCCTTTCAAGAGGCTCGGAAGCCTCCTTTCAAGAAGCTCAGAAGCCTCCTTTCAAGAAGCTCAAAAGCCTCCTTCCAAGAGTATCGGAAGCCTCCTTTCAAGAGTCTCGGAAGCCTCATTTAAAGAGGGTCGGAAGCCTCCTTTCAAAAGGCTCGGAAGCCTCCTTTCAAGAGGCTCGGAAGCCTCCTTTCAAGAGGCCTGGAAGCCTCCTTTCAAGAAGCTCAGAAGCCTCCTTTCAAGAGGCTCCAGCCTCCTTTCAAGAGGCCTCGAAGCCTCCTTTCAAGAGGCTCAGAAGCCTCCTTTCAAGAGGCTCAAGCCTCCTTTCAAGAGGCTCAGAAGCCTCCTTTCAAGAGCTCAGAAGCCTCCTCTCAAGAGGCTCAGAAGCCTCATTTAAAGAGGTCCGGAAGCCTCCTTTCAAGAGGCTCGGAAGCCTCATTTCAAGAGGCCCGGAAGCCTCCTTTCAAGAGGCTCAGAAGCCTCCTTTCAAGAGGCTCGGAAGCCTCCTTTCAAGAGGCTCAGGCCTCCTTCAAGAGGCCTGGAAGCCTCCTTTCAAGAGGCCTGGAAGCCTCCTTCAAGAGGCTCAGAAGCCTCCTTCAAGAGGCTCAGAGCCTCCTTTCAAGAGGCTCAGAGCCTCCTTCAAGAGCTGGAAGCCTCCTTTCAAGAGGCTCAGAAGCCTCCTTTCAAGAGGCCTCGAAGCCTCCTTTCAAGAGGCTCAGAAGCCTCCTTTCAAGAGGCTCAGAGCCTCCTTTCAAGAGGCTCCAGGCCTCCTTTCAAGAGCTCCAGGAAGCCTCCTTTCAAGAGGCTCAGAAGCCTCCTTTCAAGAGGCTCAGAAGCCTCCTTTCAAGAGGCTCAGAAGCCTCCTTTCAAGAGGCCTGGAAGCCTCCTTTCAAGAGGCTCAGAGCCTCCTTTCAAGAGGCCTCAGAAGCCTCCTTTCAAGAGGCCTGGAAGCCTCCTTTCAAGAGGCTCAGAAGCCTCCTTTCAAGAGGCTCAGAAGCCTCCTTTCAAGAGGCTCAGAGCCTCCTTTCAAGAGGCCTGGAAGCCTCCTTTCAAGAGGCTCAGAAGCCTCCTTTCAAGAGGCTCAGAGCCTCCTTCAAGAGGCTCAGAAGCCTCCTTTCAAGAGGCTCGAAGCCTCCTTTCAAGAGGCTCCAAGCCTCCTTCAAGAGGCTCGGAAGCCTCCTTCAAGAGGCTGGAAGCCTCCTTTCAAGAGGCTCAGGCCTCCTTTCAAGAGGCTCAGAAGCCTCCTTCAAGAGGCTCGGAAGCCTCCTTTCAAGAGGCCAGAGCCTCCTTTCAAGAGGCCTGGAAGCCTCCTTTCAAGAGGCTCAGGAAGCCTCCTTCAAGAGGCTCAGCCTCCCTCAAGAGGCCCAAGCCTCCTTTCAAGAGGCTCAGGCCTCCTTTCAAGAGGCTCGGAAGCCTCCTTTCAAGAGGCTCAGAGCCTCCTTTCAAGAGGCTCGGAAGCCTCCTTTCAAGAGGCTCAGAAGCCTCCTTTCAAGAGGCTCAGGCCTCCTTTCAAGAGCTCAGAAGCCTCCTTTCAGAGGCTCGGAAGCCTCCTTTCAAGAGCTCAGAAGCCTCTTTCAAGAGCTCAGAGCCTCCTTTCAAGAGGCTCCAGGCCTCCTTTCAAGAGGCTCAGAAGCCTCCTTTCAAGAGGCTCAGAGCCTCCTTTCCAAGAGGCTCAGGAAGCCTCCTTTCAAGAGGCTCAGGCCTCCTTTCAAGAGGCTCAAGCCTCCTTCAAGAGGCTCAGAAGCCTCCTTTCAAGAGGCTCAGAAGCCTCCTTTCAAGAGGCTCAAGCCTCCTTTCAAGAGGCTCAGAGCCTCCTTTCAAGAGGCTGGAAGCCTCCTTTCAAGAGGCTCAGAAGCCTCCTTTCAAGAGGCTCAGGCCTCCTTTCAAGAGGCTCGGAAGCCTCCTTTCAAGAGGCTCAGAAGCCTCCTTTCAAGAGCTCAAGCCTCCTTTCAAGAGGCCTCAAGCCTCCTTCAAGAGGCCTGGAAGCCTCCTTTCAAGAGGCTCAGAAGCCTCCTTTCAAGAGGCCTGGAAGCCTCCTTTCAAGAGGCTCAAGCCTCCTTTCAAGAGCTCAGAGCCTCCTTTCAAGAGGCTCAGGAAGCCTCCTTTCAAGAGGCTCAGGAAGCCTCCTTCAAGAGAGCTCAAGCCTCCTTTCAAGAGGCTCAGAAGCCTCCTTCAAGAGGCTCAGCCCTCCTTTCAAGAGGCTCAAGCCTCCTCCAAGAGGCTCAGGAAGCCTCCTTTCAAGAGGCTCAAGCCTCCTTTCAAGAGGCTCAGAAGCCTCTCCTTCAAGAGGCTCAGGAAGCCTCCTTTCAAGAGGCTCAGAAGCCTCCTTTCAAGAGGCTCAGAGCCTCCTTTCAAGAGGCTCAGAGCCTCCTTTCAAGAGGCCTGGAAGCCTCCTTTCAAGAGGCTCAGAGCCTCCTTTCAAGAGGCTCGGAAGCCTCCTTTCAAGAGGCTCCAAGCCTCCTTTCAAGAGGCTCAGAGCCTCCTTTCAAAAGAGCTCAGAGCCTCCTTTCAAGAGCTCAGGAAGCCTCCTTCAAGAGGCTCAGGAAGCCTCCTTTCAAGAGGCTCAGGAAGCCTCCTTTCAAGAGGCTCAGGCCTCCTTTCAGAGCTCAAGCCTCCTTTCAAGAGGCTTGGAAGCCTCCTTTCAAGAGGCTCAGAGCCTCCTTTCAAGAGGCTCGGAAGCCTCCTTTCAAGAGGCCTGGAAGCCTCCTTTCAAGAGGCCTGGAAGCCTCCCCTTTCAAGAGGCTCAGGAAGCCTCCTTTCAAGAGGCTCGAAGCCTCCTTCCAAGAGGCTCAGAAGCCTCCTCCAAGAGGCTCAGAGCCTCCTCCAATAGGCTCAAGCCTCCTTCAAGAGGCCTGGAAGCCTCCTTTCAAGAGGCACGGAAGTCTCCTTTCAAGAGGCCTGGAAGCCTCCTTTCAAGAGGCTTGAAGCCTCCTTTCAAGAGGCTCAGGCCTCCTTTCAAGAGGCTCAGGAAGCCTCCTTTCAAGAGCTCAGAGCCTCCTTTCCAAGAGGCCTGGAAGCCTCCTTTCAAGAGGCTCAGGAAGCCTCCTTTCAAGAGGCTCGGAAGCCTCCTTTCAAGAGAGCTCAGAAGCCTCCTTTCAAGAGCTGGAAGCCTCCTTTCAAGAGGCTCAGAAGCCTCCTTTCAAGAGGCTCTGGAAGCCTCCTTTCAAGAGGCTGGAAGCCTCCTTTCAAGAGGCCTGGAAGCCTCCTTTCAAGAGGCCTGAAGCCTCCTTTCAAGAGGCTCGGAAGCCTCCTTTCAAGAGGCTCGGAAGCCTCCTTTCAATAGGCTCGGAAGCCTCTTTTCTAGAGGCTCGGAAGCCTCCTTTCAAGAAGCTCGGAAGCCTCCTTTCAATATGCTTCTAGAGTGTTCTGTAATATGTTTGCGTAGGAACTACAGACACTCATATATTTGCATAATGTCCGACAGCCAAGCAGCTTTGAATGCTCTAAAATCGGCAACATGCACTTCTAAACAAACAAGTTTGGGAATGCATTCAGTCCCTCCAAAAATTGTCTTGTCGGAACCAAGTCAATCTATATTGGGTTCCAGGACACTGTGGAATAGATGGTAACGAAAAAGCCGATATGCTGGCGAGACTCGGATCATCAAGCCGGTTTACAGGACCGGAACCTTTTTGCAGCTTACCAACTTCTTCTCTTCGTATGGAGCTGAAGGTATGGGAATCTATGAAAATAGAAACCAATTTTAGGAACGCAACTAATGCAAGGCAATCGAAACGCTTTATCACTCCAAATGTTTCCATGACTCGCAACATCTTAGAATTATCTAAAAGAGACCTAAGCACTTATACGAGTCTCATTACAGGTCATTGTCCGAGTCGATATCATTTGAAGCTTATAGGGAAACTTCAAAATGATCTATGTCGCTTCTGTGATACAGAAAAAGAAGACTCGGAGCATCTGTTATGCCGTTGTCCGGCAATTTTTCGAACAAGACAAAAATTCTTCACCAAGGGGCTTATAGAACCACTTGAGCTTGGTAGAACAAATCCCAATTCGGTGGAGCATTTCATTCGAAAAGCTGAGCCGTGTTGGGGAGAAGCTGTTAGTCAAACAATGGGGATCACTCCCAATAGCGATACGCCATAGTGACATAGCTAGAAAAAAGGGGAATATATTACAATAGATCAACAGAATGGTCGCAGTGATAAAAAAATACCCGACAAGGAAAAAAATGCTCGGAAGCCTCCTTTTAAGAGGCTCGAAAGCATATTTTCAATATGCTCGAAAGCCTTCAATAGTCAAAACATTTCCTACAGTCAGTCCCTTGATGTAAGAACTTAATTTTAATTGGGAAGTTTGAAAAAAATGAAAATTTCAGAAAAGTTTATGGAGAGCCATATATTCCGTTCGATTTCAGGTCCATTTTTGATATACTTTAAGAGCTACGATTATTTTCATTTACAGCAAAATAATCGTAGGGGGTACCTCAATAAATGCAAAAGTTCGAAGGGTACCTCTCAAGAAAAAAGTTGAGAACCGCTGTAAGGAATTAAATGTAATGTAAATGTAAGGAACAGTGAAGATTTGTGGGCATTTCCAGATCTTCGCATGGAATTTGCAAAAAAAAATTCAGAACGGGTTGAAATATCATTAAAATTGCTGAAAGTTCTTTACTTATGATTGCTTTTAGCTCATACTGACCATAACAGCTGTTCTCATATGCCAAGGACACACATACAATAGCTCAGTTCGTCGAGCTGATTGTACATAAGACTATGGGTCTGTGAAATTCAATCTGAAGTACATATCTTTGTGCATTTTAGAAAGGTGCACAGGATTCTTCTAGTGTGCAAATGTATGCTATATATATGTAGACGAATAATAAGAAGGAATAAGTTTTGGCTGTTACGCCCTTTTTCAAATATCAATTCTCTATCTGTGGATGCGCCTGGCAGATGTGGATACATAATTGAGTATCCCACTAAAAAAAATATATATATAAATTTTCTGATTTTGAATTAGCTCAACTCTTGTAACATTTTGGATTAACGCAATAAAACTTAAAATGTTTCTTGGGAATACTATAAAACCACGCTGACAAAACAATATGAAGAATGCTTCAGCATAATTACATTATTCTTAAGTGAACTAAGGTTTCAAACGAAATTTGAATCCGTATATGAAAAATCCCACAACTTCTATATTTTTTATACTTTGCCTGATGATTATTGCCTTATCACCAATGGTATATGCGGCGAGAATGCGGTGATTTATCACAGACTGCCTCTTCTGTTATTATAACTTTATTGGTCGTAAAACAGTTATTTGACTTCGACAAAGTGAAATCCGAAATGCGTACATAATGTAAAATCAATTTAATCAAAATTCCGCGGAAAAAAAAAATTGAAATTTCGTTTCGTTTCGGAAAATTTCGAATCAAATGAACCTTGATTTCGTTTCGTTTCGATGTTTCGAAAGTAAATCCATATTTCGTTTCGTTTCGATCCGAATCAACATAGACATTTTAAATTTCGTTCCGTTTCGTTTCGTTAGCAAAAAGTGTGTTATCGCATACCCTTAGTCATTTGGCTGAAAGGGTCATTTGTACGAAAGAGTCATTGACCGAAGGGGTCATTAGACCGAAAGGGTCATTTAGCCGAAAGGATCATTTGGTCGAAAGGGTCGTTTGGCCGAAAGGGTCGTTTGGCCGAAAGGGTCATTTGGCCGAAAGGGTCGTTTGGTCGAAAAGGTCATTTGACCGAAAGGGTCGTTTGGCCGAAAGGGTCATTTAGCCGAAAGGGCCGTTTGAAGAGTGAGAAATTAGGAGTAAGAAGAGAGACGTCTAAATTCTCATTCCTCATTTCCCACTTTTCAAATGACCTATTCGGCCAAATGACCTTTTCGGCCAAATGACCTATTCGGCCAAATGTCCTTTTCGGCCAAATGACCCTTTCAGACAAATGACCCTTTCGACCAAATGACCCTTCTGGCCAAATTACCCTTTCGGCCTAATGACCCTTTCGGCTTAATAACCCTTTCAGTCTAATGACCCTTTCGGCCGAATGACCCCTTCGGACAAATTACCCTTTCGGTCAAATGACCCTTTTGGTCAAATGTTCCTTTCCACCAAATGACCCTTTCGGCTAAAAGACCCTTTCGGCCAGATGGGTTTCGGCATAATGGTTTGTTCGGTCTAGTGGCATTCGGCCGAATTAGTTTCGGATAAATGACCCTTCCTCCCTAATGTAACTATCACATATGTACTTTCGCCTTTAATTTTAACAAGAACATCTATGTCTAAGCTTGGAAGATGATATTAGCATATCCACATCACTGTTCAAATATCTGTTATAACGCACAATCAAATGAATCTAGAAAAAAATCGTCTAGTTTGCAAAAAGAGTGTGCACTGGTCCTTATTTATATCTGTCCATTTATTCGTTCTCCGACGACGAAAGTAAGTTCAAATATTGCATATCTGATAACAAAATATTTTGAGCTTATAGTGGAATGTCTATACTTGTTTGTACAACAAAGAAGTTTGTGTTCACGAGTTTGTACAATTCCATTTAATTTCACCACTTGATTGTACCCTTGACAGATACATATTTCAATCTCAACAGTAAGGCCGTTTTCAATGTCTTGTACTTGACTCGACTATCTGTCTTAAGACCGAATTATGAATTGTGAATATTAGTCTTTTGGATTAGTGAGGACATTCCACATTCCGGCACACCAAAAAGCCGATTTGAACAAGCTTTGATAAGGTTCCAATGCTACGTATTATTGTTTGAATTTTTATTGGTTAGATTCAAGTGTAAGCGAGCCTGCTCTCGGAGCACAATTCAGAGCCATTTGGTGGCTGAAACTGATATGACCAAATCTGGTTGTTTTCCACCAGACTTTCCCGAACAACGTGGAGCTTTTCTTATGTTAATGGCCCTATAGCTACTTGCAAGTATCAAATCCCCATGGAAGCCATTAGTCAGCTCTATCTTACAACCTTCTGAAATCTACTCCTTCGCGTTCTGTTTTGACTATAGTTTTCTGTAATTCAATAGGAGCTCGCAAAGCTGTCGTCAGACGATCTGGAGCTGTTAATCCAGCGCTTTAAAAAGGACCTTTAGTATTTTATACTTTCACAATAATCGACAAGTCTTCTTTCTGAAATTCAATTTGGCCGGTTGAAAGAGAATATAATTGTCATGGATGGTAGTGTAGCTTCGGGGATCCATGCAATAACGTCCAAGATAACGTCCCGATGTATCCTAGACCTGGATTACCAACAGGCTAAATTGTATACAACCCTGGAAATCAGCACCGGCTTCTGTTTCAACGACAAGGCTGTCCCTCGTCCTGCGTAATCACCCAGCTTTTACTGCATAACCATTATTTATTTTATTTGAGAGTGACCGTATCCATTTCCGCAATCTGTTGAGAATATGGCAGGAGTTAGCCAACTTATATCGATTCAAAAGCTTACACAAGATTTTCAATAAAATTGGTTCTACCCTGAATATCTGTTATCTGTGATTCAGGTAAATAAAGATTACAAAAAGAGTTTTCTCCGGTGTGCTTAGTGAGAGCTCTTACAAATCTTGAATGACCCTACCAAATATATGAAAAATTGACTCTTGAAGGATCAATTTAAGCGTAAAATTCTTTGCATGATTGCCGTATCAAAATCTTCATTCTTCTGCTATCGACGATAACCAGTGGGAGGAACCGGGACCATGACATATATAGCTCATTCTTACGAGCAGAGGATGCTCACTCACGCTGATTTATATTTTTTTCATGCTTTTCGTGCCTTCACCAATGCTAACAAGATTGGCCTTTATGGAACAAATAACCTAACTCCAATAAGTAGTCGATGTGGTGGTGTGGATAAAGTGAGCGCAACCAAGTGCCATTTTCAGGGTTTGAATCCAGAAGAGAATGAAAAAATCTTGAGAAAAGAGGAGTGAGCGAAAAATACTTCTCGCCACAAACTTTGAAATAAGATTCTCATTCGTCCCCGATTGGTTTCAGAGACCCCACTTTAATTCATAGTCTAGTGATACAGGATCAAATTTCACAACTTTATGTTTCACCATACATAAGAGTTAACAAAAATTAGCAAAATTCCTTAAATTGTATCAAAAGGGTGATTAAGCTTTTAATTTCAAGTGAAGCGAGTAGGTTGTAATGCGGACGAGCAATAAACGTTGGGAATGTGAGCAGGAGGGATAGTTTTTGACATCATTATCATTTTCCCTATATTCTACTTATCCACAAATACATAGATATTAACTAATCAGAATGTCTCCCATTTGATTCCATTTTCTTTTTCAGAACGGAGCCATCTTCGGGCCCTTCTTCATCTGCCCGTTTCTGATCTTCTCCGGGTTCTTCATCCACCTGAACGACGCGCACGTCATCATGCACTGGTTGTTCCACATCTCGTTCCTCAAGTACGCCCTCCAGGGTGCAACGGTGGCCATCTTCGGTTACGACCGGCCCAAGCTGGAGTGCGAGGAAACGTACTGCCACTTCGTGCTGCCAAAGAAGTTCCTCAAGGAGATCGACATGCTGAGCGCGGACTTTGTCGAGGCTGTGATAGCCCTGGCGGTGATTTTCTTCGTCTTCCGGGTGGCGGCGTTCTACGTGATGCGCTACAGGCTGAAAAACAAAAGCTGAGCTGGGTTGTGATAATGGCGCCGTCTGCCGTGCGAACAGTGATATCGTCCCAGGCCAGAGATTCGTATCGTTCTTAGGATAGTCAATTCAGATAGGTGAAACATGTGCATCAACAAAGAAGTCGATTTGACATTCCTTTCCCCTTGTTTTAGTGCTGTGTTGAATTATATTTCCCGCACGGGCAAGAACAGTAAAATCAGGTAGGGTTTAATATGAATAGTCATCCAAAAGCAAGCGAATGAGTGTCGATTTTATCGTTCAAAATTTAGTTAGTCTTGCATTTAGCTAGCTTTGTTAACAATTAAGGGTGTATTCCTTATGATTTATATTTTATCTGAAGAATCGAATGTGTAATAAATAAGTTTATTGAAATATCTTCAACCGCCTTCTTAAACATATGTATAATATCACCTGGAATATAGCGATGAATGCCAACATTACGTAAACGTTAATCTCAAACCCCGTTTCCGGGGCGTCCATGAACTTAAGAAATTTTGTTGGTCTATTGTAATAACACATAATTTGCGAACAAGGAAAGTCCGTCCGGTTGTAACCATAGATGGCCTGCAGTGAGCCTTGCATTGTGTATCGGAAAAACGACGTATAGGACACCGGTTGCAAAAAATCGAGCATCTCGTACGACTTGATGAAATATCCCGAAAACAGCATGGCAGGTATGCTCATACTGGGAACGAAGAACGTTGCCATCTGGATATCAAATGCGGCACCGGAGAGTAGTCCAACAGTTTGAGCAAAGATGCCCAACAGTTGACACATGGCCCAGAACATCCCGAATCGCATCGGTTCCATTGGTTGGCCGGTCAGGAAGTACGCGATGATGACGAACACAGTTGGGCAGATGAGCTGCAGTGGAAGATCGGCGAAGAACTTGGCCAGGTAGTAAGCCTCCAGCGAGTACCAATTGTTGAGATGCTCGCGGACGAAGATTTTCGCCTCCGATGGGACTGCAAAATTCCTCAAACGTCAATATTTAATCTAGATAACATTTATTGATATAACTTACATGTCACAGTACAAGGCATAGAGTTGCCGAAAAAGATGAAGATGTGAAAGAAAAATAGACCAGCTGCGTTTGTCATGACGGTTGATGCATCTTTTCCTGCATTGTAGAACACCACTCCAAGCAAAAATCCAACTACGATGTGAGCAATAACTCGAAGTTGAGCAAAGAACTGCAATCAAAACACATTTGGAACTATACCCCATTATAATGTAGCAATAATTTTACTTACAAAATCTCTAGCAGTGGACCGGAGCGATCGCCGCAACAGCACGGAGAATTGCTTCCACTGGGGCACGGGATATCGCGAACGTCGTGATTTGCTGGTTAGGCACGTATTCCGGTACGGAGTAAGGATGCTGTTACGGTAGCTGACGTCCTCACCGATGGAGGGGCGCCCTTGAGCATCGCCATTGTTGAACCGCAATGTCAAGAGTTCGATACCGGGGCAGCTTGACATGGAAGCTATTTCCAAGGCTATAAAACGTGGGTTGTCAGGAAACATGGAATAGTGTAAATTTAAAGATAAATGGAAAGCTTGTATGTTTAGAAAATTTTTAGGTAAATTTTTTTGATTATTCACGACAAGTTACTGGACATTTCAGTGGTAGAGTGGTAACCTCACAGCTTGTCGATCACAAGCTATGATAGGTAGTAACCTAGCGGTCCGTATCATAATCTCACGTAGGAGACGAGCACCCCGACAACAACCACCGCACATGAACCGCAATGAGCTCTATATTTACATATGGAGGTCCCCGCAGCCTGACTGTTACTGACGTCAACCATTCGATGATTTGGCGCAGAAATGCGATAGACTCCCACTCCATCCATGCGAATAAATTTTCACAGCTTCTGCCTCCGACGCGTACCTACTAGCGCTGCTACCGACGCCAAGCGATTATTTGTAAAAAATGCCTTGACGGGACAACGCCTCGGTTTCAATTGATCTTGACGCTGCTTTTTTATTTCACCCAGCAAGGGATATAGGACGTCAATTTTAAAATTCTTATTAAAGCGTTAAACACATTTTAGCCGAAAATTGTTCATTTTTTTGGGTTAGAAATTTAATTTACTTTTTATATAGGTAACACGAAAATTGAATTATTTTGATTTAAAAAACATGTGTAGATAAAATACCTAACATGTAGTTCTTTAAAATTCTAACCCTATGTATTTAAAAGTTTTCAACATATCATTGTTAATAAGATTTTAAAAGCATTTTTAAATATACTTCCTATACTTCATCATGTTGAAAAACAGTGATTTCACGCACACGTCCGTCGCCGCTAGATGGCAACAGCGCGGCTGCGTCATTTGTATCGAATTTATATCGAATACTGGTAAGCCGAGGTCCAGTTTTCACGACCGATCGGTTACTCGGATCGGATCGACCGATTACTTTTAATATCATTTCAGCGTTTTATTACAAATGTTCGAACAGAAAACGAAATACGCGTTTGCTTAAATTTCAAGCGCTTATCTGAAAGTACTATCTTTTTGCCTTTTTTTTTTAACGATTTGACTATGTACTTTTAATCTTTATTTTTTGTTAATTTGGAATGAATGGCAATTCTTCAGTTATCTATGTTGTAAAATATTGTCATGTACGTGCTATATAGGCATTGGCGTAACTACAGAGGGACAAGGGGGGCTTTAGCCCAACCTAGGATTTAATTAGCCCCCCTAAAATCATTCGAATGCCATGCTACTTGTTAACGGCATAGATACGACCTCGGACAATCCCGTAGAGAGGATTCCATATACGGTAGACTCACCAATGCAAGAAACATGCGCGGATGACCTGCGGGGATTTCTGTACAGTTATAGGTCGGAGGTCATTTTGGCTCATGCACGGCGGTTGCTGCCTGGGCGATTCCTTGGTGTCTGGTTGCAGATTTTCGTTTACCTCACAAGATGCAAAGATACGATACACTGAAAACAACTTTGCTTTTTGATAGTTGCAGTTCCACTTGTTTTATGGAAAATAAAACATTTTTCCAAAAACGAACAGTGGGTAATGTCTGTGACATAACCGCTAAGTGGACGTAGGACTTGACTTGACCATGCCTTTAAGATACATAATATGTCCAAATTTCTCACATCAACTATTTTGGATAAATAATCGGCGTTGCATACCATTCCTTGGCAAAATCTTCTCATCAAACCGACACAGAAATCAAATCTACCTCAAACAAGAATCATCAAAAAAAAAATTCAGGAAGTATCTGTCCGGTCACGAAATATTAGCCTCGACAGTGGCAACCTTCCCACTGAAGGACTGCCTGAAATAAACCACAAGTTGGCTCAGCAGGGGATGTAGACTGTATCTCAGCCCTTCCACTGAAGAGCCTTCTAATCCGTGCGATAGCGACTGAAGGAGAACATTATTTTAACTCTTAGAGCCTTGAAAAAGGCTGTTTGCTTCGGCTAAGTGCAAAAAGTAAGAAAACGATCTTTTCAAATAACCGCGAATTTCTAGTGATGGTATAAAAAAGACTGAATGCTCTACGAGCGAATGCACTTTTCTTTTATACCTTATTTTGAATCTTCTCTGCTTCCCAATTGGTGGGCCAATCAGGTAGTGTCTTGTCAGCCAAAGCGTCATCATCATCAACGCGTTTGAGAAGGGCTTCTTCTTTTTTACGCTTGTTGCTCGCTGCTGGCGTCTATTTCCTAACGGGACTTTTCGCTAGATACAGGCCAATAAGCCGGGCAAGCGAGCTTAGAATTGCAGTTCAGGTGGGAAGTACGTGTTCTTTTCAGAGCCGCCTCGCAGCTTAGTGTTCATTAAGCACTTCCACAGTTATTAACTGCGAGGTTTTTAAGCCAGGTTACCATTTTTGCATTCGTATATCATGAGGCTAGCACGATGATACTTTTATGTCCAGGGAAGTCGAGACAATTTCCAATCCGAAAATTGCCTAGACCGGCACCGGGAATCGAACCCAGCCACCCTCAGCATGGTCTTGCTTTGTAGCCGCGCGTTTTACCGCACGGCTAAGGAGGGCCCCTATAACATTGTTAGTAGTAAAAGGAAGGAAACACCCGGACATGGGATTTCGGGTGATAAGATTTAGAATTGGTAACATGGGACGATCGTTCGCTTTGTGTGCGGTCAGTATCAAACAATGTTTATCTACATATTTTTTTTTATATCAATCATCAAATTTTTATCAATTTTATCAATTAAAAATCCAACATTTGATGAAAAATCGATTGATAGTTTATTAATGTTTGAGCTGTTATCGTTTTTTTTTATCCAAATAAGATTATGTGAGAGATTTGGACATCTTATTAATCTTTAAAGGCATGGTCAAGCGAAGTACTTCGTCCACTTCGCGGTAAAATCAGAAAATGTATCCACTGTTAGTTTTGACGCTATTTATGAAAATCGCATAAAATTTTATCTCTAGAATATTAGATTTGGCACCCAAGTACAATTTCTATCCCGAAGGGTATTGAAAGTATTGATATTGATCTCTATTATTGGCTCTCTGAAGAACCGTTTGTTTTTTGGACATACATGCTACATCATGTGGCTTTTCTTCAGGCTGTCTCGGCTCAGCACCGATGCCGGCCGGTCTCGGCTCGACTCTGCTGCTGCTGCCGGTATCTGCTCAGCATTGCTGCTTTGTCGGGTCTGTAGGGTGGACTGCTGATGTACACTCTAACTTTCACCTACTCAGTGACTGAGTAAAATTGTATTGCCATCTCTTTTCTTCCCAAGGAAATTTTACTCAATTTCCGTCAAAAGCAGGATTACTCATAGTTTTGAGTTGTCCTGCTTTTGACGGAAATTGAGTAAAATTTCCGTGGGATAGAAAGAGAGAGCAATACAATTTTACTCAGTCACTGAGTAGGTGAAAGTTAGTGTGTACTGGCTAGGTTTCGGCTGATGATGGTCGCTTCGATGGTGTCGAGCCGAAAAAGCGGTCGGTGCAGACTTCATTCCTTGCTAAAAGGTGTGAGTGCTGTTCAATCGATGATGCGGTTGCTTCGCTTGTCCCGGTCAGAATGAAAGGAAAAAATCGCGTTGCGCTATTTTATGGCTTCCCGGCAGACCCAGCGGCAGCTCATTCGCTGGTGTCTGCACCAACCAGAACGTGGTAATGGAATGATGCAAGAATTATGCGGTACCCATATTTATAGGTTCCCTTGATCTCAATGTTTTTCATTGAAAACAGTTTCATGCCTATTGAAACAAGTTTTTCGGGTCTTATCAAGCACGGACATGGAAGGCATACTTGAAATCTGTCGATTGAGGGGCTTACCGCAGAAATTCGTGCACTGTGACGGACGCTATTAACGTTTAAAATCTTTCAACACAACGTAACGCGGTCGATTTGAATATTTTGAAATGACATCCGGTATAGTAAAGAGAGACGTAAGTCCTACGTCAAAAAAATCTAAAATCTCTATTACTTTGTAAAAATAGCAAATCAAAGTTACACAACACATATGCTATACAGCACTGTAATTGGTTACCTTCTCAGCACCCATGTACATACGGCATTAATTGTGGGACCCAATTCTCACACTCTCACTCTTGTGTTCTGAACACCTTTAGGGGTACATAGGGCCAACGTATAAAATCTTCATCCTTTACGGAGGTCCGAACCTTATTCCTATGACTTCGTTTATTTCTCTTCTAGGGTTTAGCGTTGTTCTGCCGGATTCCTTTACAGCGCTTGATTGCAGATTTTGTCTGTGCTCTTACGTGGTGTGCGGCCGGCTTACGTCCATTCACATTGTGGAGATTAAGCAGCGTAGAGAAGCAAAGGCTGCGGAACTGGAAGAATCAGAGAAGTCAAGTACAAGTCCCGTCAACGATATGTATCTCGGTAAGTGTGAGCCGGGCGCTGCTGTAGACAGGACAGGCGGGCATGGGTAGATTTCCTGACTGATGAAGAAAGATGGCTGCAGCAACCGGAGGTTGTTGCCTCAATTAATCACTTGGACAGCTGAAATTCTCAGCCAGTGTTTTTCAAAAAGTAGCCATCCGAAGCATGAAATCAAAAGGGGCTCCCAAGGTCGACCGGTTGTCGGCTGAGCCAATGCTGTTTGTGCAAATGTTGTGGCAAATATTATGCAATATTTTGCCCCACCCCGCATCGTTCTGGAGTAGATCAACTAGTTAGAAGTGTCCCTATATTGGTTTTTCAGTGTCTGAATCACGGAAATCTATGTGGCCCAGGGATGCAAGGGATTTTCTGATAGGGTCGGAGCTCTGTCTGACTCTATTCTGAAAGGATGCGATTCATTTCCACTGTCACGGTTTGTCACGGTCTGTCACGGTCTGGGTCTCCTGTAGCCTTGTTAGCAAAGGTGTAGGATTGCAAATCCGGAGATGGCGAGTTCGATTCTCGGTCCGGTCTAGGATGTTTTCGGGTTGGAAAGTTTCTTGACACCTTGGGCATAGTGTATCCATTGGACTTGCCACACAAATTACATACTCATGCAATGGCGGGCATGGAAAAGCTTTCAATTAATAACTGAGAAAATGCTAATAGACTAAGTTGAAAAGCAGGCCAAGTTCCAGTTGGAATGTAGAGCCATAGAAGTAGAAGAAGAAGAAGTCACGGTGTCTCTATGGGGAATATTATTTTTTTTAAATCAGTATCTATGAATCACCCACCACGCAATTTTTTTTTTCTTTTTATCGAGACTTTCAGCCCGAGGTAAAAAAAAATTATATCCCCTCTTTTATGTGGGGAAGAGTCGTTTGGCCGAAACTCAGCCATTTGGCCAAATGCCACTAGGCCGAAAGTTGTTTGGCCGAATATACCATTTGGCAGACCATTAGGCCGAAAGGGTCGTTTGACCGAAAGTATCGTTTGGTCGAAAGGGATGTTTGGCCGAAAGGGTCATTAGGCCGAAAGGGTCCTTTGGCCAGAAGGGCCATTTGGCCGAAAGGGTCATTTGGTCGAAACGGTCGTTTGGCCGAAAAGGGACGTTTGGCAAATAGGGTCGTTTGGCCGAAAGGGTCATATGGCCGAAAGAGCCATTTGGTTGAAAGATTCGTTTGGCCGAAAGGGTCGTTTGACCGAAATGGTCATTTGGCGGAATAAAACATTTGGCCGAATAGGTCATTTGAAAAGTTAGAAATTAGGAGTAAGAAGAGAGACTTCTCAATTCTCATTCCTCATTTCTCACTTCTCACTGTAAAAAAATTAGGAGCGCGAAGTGAGTAGTGAGACGTCTTATTACTCACTTCGCGCTTCTCACTTTTTGCAGCAAGAAGGGATAATTGAGGAGTGAGAAGTGAGACGTCTCATTTCTTACTCCTCACTTCTCACTTCAAACTGTAAAAAAAGAGGAGCGTGAAGTCGAAGTCTCACTACTCACTTTATGCTTCTCGTTTTCATAGCGAAGTGATAAATGAGGAGTGCGAAGTGAGACTTCTCACTTCTCACTCTTCATTTCTCTCTTCTCACTTTTAACAGCTAGAAGTGAAGTATTGAGAATGAGAAGAGAGACGTCCCTCTTCTCACTTCTCATTTTTCACTTCTCACTGTTAAATGTAAGAAGACGTCTCACTACTCATTTCGCGCTTCTCACTTTTTACAGTGAGAAGAGTAAAATGAAGAATGAGAGGCTAGACGTCTCTCTTCTCATTCCCAATATCTCACTTTTCAAATGACCCTTTCGGCCAAATGACCTATCCGGCTAAATGACCCTTTCGGGCAAACGACCCTTTCGGCTAAATGACCCTTTCGGCCAAATGACTTTCGGCCTAGTGGCATTCGGTCAAATGGGTTTCGGCCAAACGACTCTTCTCCCTTTTATGTCGTGGGTAAATAAAAATGTTCTATCGGGGGATCTAGAACAATTTTTTCTCGGTATTTTAGTGCAAGCTCCATATAAATCCAATTCACCACGAAACTCACTTCCACCAAAAATGTATGGTGGTGGATAAAACAATTTATAATTGCATTTACGTGAAAGAGGAAAGTCTATACTATCGTGTAGTGGGTGTTTCAGAGATATTGGTTTTTTGAAAATCTGTCTGGACAAAGACACTGTGCTGTTAATTCTCTGCGTAATCGATATGATCTTGGAGGGTGCGATTGACCGTGTAGCAAACCTGAAGTTTATTATAGTTTTGGTAGTATTGTTGCTCAACATCTAGGCGACTCTAATTTGACTGATGATCACGATACGCTATAATAGTACTTCGACGCTCTTTTATGCGGAGTGGGCTCAACGAACTGACCGTATGCGGCGTGACACCATCAAGTCAGCAGGACCAGGTGGTTGAGTGTCAACGGGAACAATCCCTTAAACTTTGCAGTAGCTAGATGATAGAAGGATTTCAATATCTTGACAGTCTGATATTATCAGATGGCGAAATTGGGATCGACATGGAAGCACGAGTTAGATAGGCTGGGGCTACTTTCGCAAGTTTTGAAATATTTAAAGACCCAACCGGATTGATCCACGCACCAAAATTCAAATGTACTACTCTATTGTGAAACATGTTGTGAACTATAAAAAATAACGCAGATGATGTATAAAATTTATAATTCGGACGGCCTTACAGCTGAATATCGTGTGCTGAGCAACATAAAAGCCATTAATTACCAATAACAATAGATGATCGAGTACATGTATGGAAATGGGTCGGCCATATATTGCAAGGGAGGTTAGACAAAATCTGTAATAAGTAAGAGTTCCCTTAATATACGTGACCTAATAGAATATATAATATTTATGCCAGAAGAGATATATGATCGTATTTTTATTTAAAATACTTTTGGTGACAACTTTATGGTCTATAAATCTAGACCAACATTTGAAAAGGGCGTCACAACCAAAATTTATTCCTTCTGATTTTTTGTCCACATATAAAGCTATATATGTAGACGAGAAATCAGAAGGAATAAATTTTGGCTGTTACGCCCTTTTCAAATGTTGGTCTAGAAATGATATATTTCGTACCAAGATAAAAACACTGATGCAAAATGTTCAAAATTTAAAAAAAAATCGCTAAAAAGCTTTTTCTTCCCTCCTCAATATTTTTGGAAAGTTGAAGAAGTTAAAATAAATTTAATATTTGTAGTGACCTAAAAAAATGAACGTTTGTTTGTCATTGTCGCAAGAAACTCGAGAACGGCTGGACCAAATTGGAAAATTTTATAAAACGGCATTTTTACCTAAACAATTATACATATTTTCAATTTTGGCGTATGACCAACACTACCAACATCATACAAAAACATAACGCAGTAGTAAGTATCGAAGTGAATATGTAACGAACCCCGATCAATTGTGTGAATCGATTCTCAAAAATGTTCATACAATAAATATTGGACGGGACAAAGTTTGTCGGGTCAGCTAGTCCGAAAAATAAATCACCACATAACGATCATTTGCCTAGAAGATCTATACAAAAAATACGCTAGAACAAAACTACTTTGATTCTCGTTAAAACAAGGGGGATCAAGTCTCCTCACTTTCCCCTACTTTCCCCTACTTTCCCCTCACTTTCCCCTATTAAAACAAGGGGGATCAAGAAAAGATATTTTAGTTACTAGATAAAGATTGTCGCTGTCGTCGCTGTCCGGAACATCTTTTGCCGGCGAGGATAGGGGAGCTAAATGTCAAAGAAGGAAAATCCATACGATTTGACAGGTATGTACCACACATGTTTCGGACAGCAGAACAAAGGGAACCGAAGCGACAATCTTTATCTAGTAACTAAAATATCTTTTGGATCAAGTCTTCCCCTTTCTTGATGATTTCATAAAAAATGATAATGCTCTTTTACCATTTTTGATACAACTGTGGGAAGCAAAGTAATCCATCTGAGTGCTTTTTACTGCAAACAGATCTCTAGTTTTAGTGAAATAATCATTTTAATGAAGCACTATATTTTACTCATATTTTGTGTTTTTCAATTTCGATCAAAAATTAATCAAATTCGATACACCTTTGAGTAGGTCATAGAGTGTAAGTGCTAGTAAAATGAATCAGAATAGAATAACTTTGTCTACCAGGGCATTACTTATAAATTGGTGTGTTCTAATGACTGAATTTCATATGACACGTTACGTCCCTATTAAAATGATTTCGCTTTATTTCCTCAGATTTTATATTCAGCGCAATGTACTGTTGGGCAAACTATAGAATTATTCAGTTATACGTTTTTCGAAAAAAGAAAAAAAAAGTGAAACAAAACACCTTTATGAAAAAACATCAAATGACATTCTAAAACACTGAGGCACGCAATATTAGGCACGTTCGTCCTATTTTGCGGTATTGTCCATATTGTCCCAACAATTATAACAGTAATAACAGTCTAGCACAAATGACGTATCTTGTACATTAAGAGAGTTGGATTGTGTTAGTATCCGCATATCCTGGAAACTGCTGAGTATGTTTTTTTTTTCATACCTTCAGCAACCCTGGTTTACAATATATTTTCAAATAGAAAAATCAAGGTTTAGAGGACATGCGCTCAACGATAATAATTCATTTGAAAGTGGTGGGTACCATTGATGATGATGTATTTTATATTGTGTTACATGGCAGAGCGAACATGTCTTATTGCTAATGGTATATGAATGAGAACGCAGCGTTTTATTTATCCTGCTTCTTCTGTTATTAAGAGCCAGTTCGCGAGAAGCGCGACCCCCTCTTGTATCGATATTCTCCGATTTGGATGAAATTTTCAGGGTATGTTCATATATGTATGAGAAGACATTTAGCAAAATTTCAGATTTTTTCATTGAGGGGAAGTGGGGTAAAACGGCCCTTCAAAAATTATTGTTCAAAAATCGCCAAAACCAAAAAAATGCAATAACTTTGGCAATGACTGACCGATTTTGTTCTGCACGCTTTTTCTACTCAATTAGTACTTTATACCATGTGGTTAATATAGTTATAAAGTTGTTTACTTTCGGAGAAAAATGACTTTTTCGATAAAAAATGGTCGTTTTTCCAAAGGGAATATTTTTTACCAACAGATCTAGGATAAAAAACTAAACCCGTAAGGCAATTAAGGAACTAAAGAGCTTTCATCTCATATATAATTCAGAAGCGCCAACTCAAGAATTTCTAAGAAAATCGCAATTTTCTGCAACACTGTTTATTCTTAAGAAAGTTCGCACAAAATTTCGACCCTACTTATGTTGATGTTTTCCGATCTGGTGAAAACTGTCCAAAATTTTTTGTCTTGATTGAAATTAAAAATCAGAATTTTCTATTAGGGGAGTGTAGGGTAAAATAGTCCTTTAAAAATACATGTCAAAAAATACATATTTTTTTTATGTGAGTTCTAGTGGAAAATACATAAGTTTAAAAAAACTGTTTCTTCTTCCTTTCAATTCCTCTATATTTTTAGTCTCAATAGATACGTATATCCTTCGCTGATCTATATTAGATAGCAAACTATTTGCATTTGATATTTTTTTTTGAATCAGCTACAATTACTGTGGGTACCGGTACTGATGTTGCTTTAACAGCTATGCGAAAAAAAAACAATACCTACTTGCATCAGGTTACCATAGGCTTGTTTTTGTAGCTTGTAACGATTGTGCGGTATTCATAACTCTCTTTCATCCTCCATCATTATCAGTTTAAACCAAATTCTGCAAGTTTATTGTCAAACCGTGTACCATTCATACATTTTGAATTACTAACCTTCAAACTGCTAGCTAATATTACAGAGATACAATCTAAACAAAATGTTTGACTGAATGGATTATACCAGTTCTAATCGGGTGTATATATTTTCAAGGGTTGGACAATTTTATCTCATAGGTAATGGAATACCCTCGATTCTATGTTTACACAACTGTGTGAAAAACACTCCAAAGTTTAACAAAGTTGCATTCATTTTGCACAATACGGGAAAAACTTTTTTTTTCTACATCGAGCTGGTTTTTTACACGGAGAGCGTAACAATGTAATGTGTATACTATTGAATAGGACAGAGTATTAATTGTCTGACGATTTGAAAACACACCCCTCATGAAAATACTTCAAATTCTAGGATACACGTTTCTACACTCATAGATAAAGTATATACATTGTAGATCGCTTAATCAATTAATTAAAAGATTACCAAGCAAAACTGTTTTATTCTCGGCTTAATTTACACCACCTGAAAGTGCTTGACTACCTCAGCAAGACTGTGTAGTTGATTGTAAAAATTATGCTTTAAATATCAGCCTTTTTCTCTTCAAATCTTTACTAACCTTATATGAACATATTTCCAACCAACCATAAGAAATCTATCTATTGCTTTTTTCACCGAGGAATAGACTACCGTGTTGAAGTACCAAAACAAATGTTCTCATTTCCGAATGGATGGAAACAAGCTAAAGCATTAATTTGGGTGGAACAATATTTTTGAACGGGAGTTTAAGACATGACATGACTAGTTGACTAGTTCACGTTATTTTTTGAGATTGAGAGATTGTGAAGGATTTAATTGTTGACAGATAAAAAACCATAAAAATACTAAGCTTGGAAGAATTTCGAAGCAAACTAGCAAAATCACTAGATTAGTTGCCAGTTGGGTCGGAATAATCAAATCTAAGAAGTGTGGTTACGATTATCTGGTTTCGTAACATTATTTATATTTGGGGATCTATTTTACCCCTCTCTCCCCATCCCAATATTTTGCGAAATAGTTTCATCTACATATGTGTAGATATAACCTTAAATAAACCTTGTAAGTTTCAGCCAGATGCACGATAAAATGGAGTTGCGATTCTCACAAACTGGCTTGCAAACAAACAGTTTAATGTGCAGAAACTCATAATTTGATTGATTGTTCTTAAGTCGGCGCACTGAAATAAGTTTCAATAAGTTTGATGTATATTCTGCTTGAGCTCACATATAAAAATTTATGAATTTTTGACATTTTATTTTTACAAGGCTAGTTTACCCAATTTACCGAAATTGCTCATTTGTCGTTAAGAATAATTGTTTTTTTTTTCGCATAGATGTAAAAGCAACATCACTACCGGTACCCACATTAATTGTAGCTTATTCAAAAAAAATATCAACAAGCACGTTCGCAGAATTCGTTCATTTTTGTTCAGTTTGCGAAAGACGTGCTAATGTTTAAGGCACTTATTTTGGTTCTATTTTACTTCTGTTAAAAATTGTTCTGCAAATAGTTTGCTATCCAATATAGATCAGCGAAGGATATACGTATCTATTGAGACGAAAAATATAGATGAATTGAAAGGAAGAAGAAACAGTTTTTTTAAACTTATGTATTTTCTGCTAAAACTCACATAAAAAAAATATGTATTTTTTGACATTTATTTTTTAAGGACTATTTTACCCTATACTCCCCTAATAGAAAATTCTGATTTTTAATTTCAACTTAGACAAAAAAGTTTGGACAGTTTTCACCAGATCGGAAAACATCAACATAAGTAGGGTCGAAATTTGTGCGAACTTTCTTAAGAATAAACAGTGTTGCAGAAAATTGCGATTTTCTTAGAAATTCTTGAGTTGGCGCTTCTAAATTATATATGAGATGAAAGCTCTTTAGTTCCTTAATTGCCTTACGGGTTTAGTTTTTTATCCTAGATCTGTTGGTGAAAAATATTCCCTTTGGAAAAACGACCATTTTTTATCGAAAAAGTCGTTTTTCTCCGAAAGTAAACAACTTTATAACCCTATTAACCACTTGGTATAAAGTACTAATTGAGTAGAAAAGGCGTGCAAAATTTAAACAAAATCGGTCACTCATTGCCAAAGTTATTGCATTTTTTTGGTTTTGGCGATTTTTGAACAATAATTTTTGAAGGGCCGTTTTACCCCACTTCCCCTCAATGAAAAAATCTGAAATTTTGCAAAATGCCTTCTCATACATATATGAACAAACCCTGAAAATTTCATCCAAATCGGAGAACATCGTTGCAACCTCCCTTGGAAAGGGGGTCGCGCTTCTCGCGAACTGGCTCTTAAATGCTACTGGTAACAAAACAGTTTTTAATTTGATTTTAGAAACATGAAATTGGAATCGTATACATAATAAAAACGATTCCATGAAAGTTCCGCGGAAAAAATATAAAAATTTTGTTTCGTTTCATCAAATTTTGAAACAAATAAGATCTTGATTTCGTATCGTTTCAAAGTTGCGGAAACAATTTATATTTCGTTTCGTTTCGTTTCGAATCATCATCTTTTTCTTCTTCTTCTTCTTCTTCTTTTTATTAGCATTACATCCCCACACTGGAACAGAGCCGCCTCGCAGCTTAGTGTTCATTAAGCGCTTTCACAGTTATCAACTGCGAGGTTTCTAAGCCAAGTAACCATTTTTGCATTCGTATATCATGATACTTGTATGCCCAGGGAAGTCGAGACAATTTCCAATTCGAAAATTGCCTAGACCGGCACCGGGAATCGAACCCAGCCACCCTCAGCATGGTCTTGCTTTATAGCCGAATCAACAAGGACATTTAAAATTTCGTTTCATTTCGTTTCGCCAGTAAAAAGTGTGTTATGGCATACCCTTACTTAATGAATACTGATGCGAGGCGGCAATGTCCCAGCGGGGATATAATGGCTCGGGCCCCTGCAAAATCTTATGTATCAAAATCAACTTTTGGCACAATCAATACAAAACTAAAGAAATGTCCAAGCAGAAAACGAAATACGTATCTGTTTGACACAAACAAATTGAAGTGCAAGTAAATGGAAGAATTGTAAAATCTCATAATTGTGAGAAATTCCCCTAGAGGCTCAAAAAATAATTTACCTTCAAAACTATTCTTTTGGCGGTGGATGATGATGGGAAAGATAAATGCATAATTTTACACGCAATTATGATAATAGTAATTACTAGATTGCTTGCAACTACAATTGGTTTGAGATTGCAGGACCGGCTGTGCTGAACACGATTTCTTAATTACCATTTCAATCCCTATTTGATCACTTTATCTAGCACATATGCGTGAAATAAATATTTTATATTCTACATGCGAGAAGATGAGATAGATCAGCTGTATTGTATTCATTAAAGGTTTCTCGGATCAAGCTTTCCGTGATTTAACGCAATACACATGTTATCGATTTATCGATCATGCAATATCTTACCGAAATCCGCTCGGTTATAGTACCGGGGGCAGTGGAATCCAGCTTCACCCAAACTACCCACCAGATCGTCAATCGGTCCACTGTAGATACACTTGCCCGCCGACAGCAGAAATACGTCGTCAAACAGTTGAAACAAACTGGAAGCCGGTTGATGAATCACACTAATAACCGTCCGTCCTTCCTGCGCCAGCGTTTTAATGAATCGAACTAAATGCATCGCCGAGACACTATCCAGTCCGCTGGTTGGCTCATCTAGCAGAATAATTGGCGGATTGGTAATCAATTCCATACCGATCGAGAGCCGTTTCTTCTCCCCTCCGGATAAATTCTTGACCAATGTGGTCATGCTTTGATGTAGACCCAAAACCTCCAGGATGTCGTTTACTCTTTTGATCCGCACCATGGGTGAACTGGAAAGCGGCATTTTCAGCTCAGCGGCGTAATCCATGATCTCGCGCACCGTTAGGTGGTCAATCAGATCGTAATCCTGCGAGATGTAGACGCATTTGGTTCGGAAAGACTCGTCGCTCATCGTTTCACCATTGATTGTTACTGTTCCGATGACGCCGTTTTTTCTACGAAACAAAGCAATGTTGAGCATTCTTCGTTTGAATTTCAATCATAACTTCAACTCACTTGAATCCTGAAAGAATATTTAACAACGAAGACTTTCCCGCCCCGGATGGTCCAAGCACAGCAACAAGCCTCCCCGGAGTAAACCGACCGGAAATGTTCTCCAGAATGGTTTTTCGCTTATCGCCTTTCACCACACCTTTGTAGCAAATATTCCTGAATTCAAGGACCATTTGGTCCAACAGCTTCCGCTGCTCACCAACTTCCTCCAACTCGACAACGCTCGCCATCTTCCACAATCAACTATTCAACTTAACACCCGCGTTCCGGCGAAACGATCCAACTCACTTGTACTCGCATCTAACTCACTTACGCTACTAGCGAGCTCGTTATTCCAAATGCAACTTCCAAGGCCCTCGCTAGTTGCAACGACAACCGATATCGCGATTTTCCCTTTTCTAGCAACCTAACGAGTCGCGATCGCTTATCGAAAGCCAGAGCCGGCGCTCAACACGCTGTTTCGCATAGAATGCGTCAAGCAGCGTGGAAATTTTAATCGCTTGAAACAACATCGAAGTCACTCTCGCTCCACGGTGGAAACTCTCGGTGATAGGATCGAAAATTAATTCATTAAGAACGTATAATCGTATACTATTCTAATCGGCACCGTGGCGCGGACGACCAATGAAGGTGTTGTGTGTTGCAGCACATGGAACGATCTCCATAACGTTAGAAAAAAATGCTTCGTTTATTACATCGTTGATCGACGCCGCGCCGGTGCACAGTGATTTCGCGATGGCAAAAACCCAAAAAAAAATTTTTTCCGGTATCACAATTATTTCATATTTCCCGACTTCTATAATACTTCGAGAATCATCAGAAAAAATTTCAAAAATTTTGGATGAAAAATGAGATTACCAGGATCTTTCTAAGTTGAGCTGTTTTGATGTGTTTTTTCTTGTCCCATAGAAAATATATGGAAATTAATAATAAAATTCAATTTGATTTTTAACTAGGAAGGAAAGGGCTAAAATGGTCGTTCACTATATCATTTTGTAGCATTTTTTGCCTAGTTTTAGGATATCCGATTGACGACTTGCGCAAATCTGCGCCCGGTCATTGGATTCGATGTTTAGCCGTTTCTATAATTAAGTTTTACTAAAAGGTTCTCATTTGACACCAGAACCTATTTTCCGTTAGAAGTGTTGTGGTATACAAACTCAAATACAATTCGACTCAGCTCGAGTAGTTGAATCGGTCTGATCGTGTGTTTTTGGCACATACCCGTGTTTGTAAATGTGTATTTGTGTATGTGTGGGTGCACTAAAAGGTATGTAGTGAAAAATAGCCTGTTTTCGAGCAGTTATGTTAAACCGATCTCGATACAATCACTTTTATTAAAATGTGAACAACAAGTAAGGCTCGGCCACCAATACTTCAATAAGGTGAATGTAAACAGGTTCTGCGTGATGTGCCTGAATAAGTTTTTCATGGGAATATACAAATAAGCATTTATTCTATTTCTATTTATTCTATTTGCAAAAAAAAAGGTTTTTTCAGCACGAGTTGTATGTGCTGAAGCAAAATGTAGTCATGTAACTACTGTTCTGATGTTGCATTTTCATTATAGCACCCAAATTAGTTGCATAATTGATTTTATGTTTTTTTTCTGTTTTTTTTGTTTTTTTTTTCGACAGAATATTTTTTCAAAAGTGTTCGGCTTAAAATACGAAAACGAAAACGAAATTTTATCATATTTATGTTTACGAATCGTTTACCTTTTTATAACACCAACGAGCAAGTATAAACCAAAAGTTTTCTAAGGAAGGAGGGCCCGGAGAACAGGCGAATCTCTCAAAACTCTTTAGATTTTTCTCTAAAAACCTTGTTTTAGTCACTACTTATATCAATAAAAGATTTACCCGAAATTTAGAAATTTTCATAATTATCATTACTTTTTCACAAAGGTTTCGGCTAATTTTGACCTCCAGTCCGTCGGTCGTCGGTCGTACGGTCACAAAAATAGTATTGTCATCCACCAAAACCATCAAGAGTAAGCTTATCGACTGAAAGAAGTACATTCATCAATTTGTTTGGGCAGGTAATGTGCATCTCAACAAAATTGAGGCTATTATGTTTCTGTCGCCTAATAAAAGAGAGCTTGCCGAGCCTTCTGTGATGTGAATGAATTTAATGGTTATTTAAGTTAAAATATTTTCGACAATTTCTAAAAAAAAACGCTTTGCGCCCTTAAGGGTTGAATACAAGTGGTCCACATTAATATCAATGTAATGCACTGAAAAGTTGTGAAACAGAATGTTACATTCTTAACTGAAATTACGATTATTTGTTTATAATTTCAATTATTTCTAAAAATGTTTATATAAAACTTGGTGGTGCTATTTTTATTTGATTTTTATATGATAATTTAATTCAAAACTGTTATTGCTCTGAGAAAATTTTATTCAAACATTCTTTCAAGTTACGGAATGGCTTTCCAAGGAATACCCAAAGGGTAACTTTGCCGAACACCGTTTGACCGAATAGTAGAAATTAGTTTCTTTATTAAGTGAAGCAAGAAGTGAATAGTGAACATGGGAACTTAGAAGTCATGATGTGAGTTCAGAGTTGAGAAAAATGAGTAATGAGAAGTGATAAATGATTTGTTTGAAGTAAGTAATGGCGAAAGAGATATGGATAGTGAGACGCAAGTGGTGAGACGTGAGTTGTGATAGTTTAGAAATGAGAAGTAAGAGAGTGTAGTGAGGAAAACAGCAGAAAGGGTGAGAAGTGAGATGATAATTGGAAAGTGAGAAGCGTAATGTCTAGAAGTGAAGGAAGAAATTGATAAGGATAAGAGAAGAAAGAAGAAAGAAGGGAGAATGAAGAAGGAAGAAGATAGAAGGAAGAGGAAAAAGGAAGTAAGATAATGGCAGAAGGGAGAAGGAAAAAGATTAATAAATAAGGAAAAAAATATGAAAGAAGATGAAAGAAGGAAAAGAAAGGTGAAGGTAGGAAAATTGAAGAAGGGTAGAGGAAGAATAAATAAGCTAGAAGAAATAAGAAAGAAAGATGAAGGAAGTATATGATGGAAGTAAAGAACAAGGAAGCGGTAGGAAAATGAAAAAAGAAGGAAGAAAAAAAGGAGGGAAAAAGAAAGAAGAAAGAAAAAAGAATAAGGATAAAGGAAGAAGGAAGATGAAAAAAAGAAGAAGGAAAAAAAAGAAGATGGAAAAAGAAAAAAGAAAGATAGAGAAAGAAAAAAGGAAGGAGGAAAAAGGAGAAGAAGGAAGGAAGTAGGAATAAGAAACAGAGAAAGAGGTAGAAGGAAAAAGAATAATAAGGAAAAATATCACAATTTTTTATTCTTCTTTTTCCCTCCTCACTTCTCACTCTTCACTTTTCGTTTTTCACTTCTCACTTCTCACTTGTCACTTTACTTCTCCCTTCCAATTATGAGATGTCAAAATGTCTCATTCCTCTCTTCTCGCTTTACCCAACAAACAATTAATGCTGAACAAGCTAGTTTTTTAGCTGATGAAGGCTGTTTTTGGTTGAATAAGCACTCTATCAGCTTCCAATGTTTGTTGGGTACACTGTATGTAATTCTCACTACATACTTTCCATTACTCATTTGTCTTTACTCACAATCTAAGATATGTTTTTCAATCATTCGGCCAAAAGACATTCGGACAAAAGGTCCGACACCTCATGTATATTCGTTCATTCGTCCAACAAAAGAGGAACATATCGAGATTTATAGGTATCGAAATAAAACCTGGAAGGCAGGGACAGCACGTTATCCACTTTCCGTGCAGTGTTTGGAATGGGGGTAATGTATTCCCCTTTTTTCTAGCTATGTCATTATGGCGTATCGCTATTGGAGGTGAGTGCCATTGTTTGACTAACATCTTCTCCTCAACACGGCTCAGCTTTTCGAACGAAATGCACCACCGAATTGGGATTTGTTCTACCGACCTCAAGTGGTTCTATACGCCCCTTGGTGAAGAACTTTCAGCTTGATCAAAAAAATGCCGAACAACTATGCTCCGAATCTTCTTTTTCTATGACACAGAAGCGATATAGATCATTTTGAAGTTTCCCTATAAGCTTCAAATGATATAGACCTATAATGAGATCCGTAAAAGTGCTTAGGTCTCTTTTAAATAATTCTAAAATGTTGCGAGCCATGGAAACATTTTGAGTGATAAAGCGTTTCGATTGCCTGGCATTGGTTGTGTTCCTAAAATTGGTTTTTATTTTCATAGATTCCCATACCTTCAGGTCCATACTAAGAGAAGAAGTTGGCAAGCTGCAAAAAGGTTCCGGTCCTGTAAACCGACTTGATGATCCGAGTCTCACCAGCATATCGGCTTTTTCGTTACGATCTATTCCACAGTGTCCTGGAATCCAATATAGATTGACTTGGTTGCGACAAGACAGTTTTTAGAGGGACTGAATGCATTCCCAAACTTGTTTTGTAGTGCATGTTGCCGACTTTAGAGCATTCAAAACTGCTTGGCTGTCGGACATTATGCATATATGTGAGTGTCTGTAATTTCTACGCAAACATATTACAGAACACTCTGAATTGCGTGAGCTTCCGCTGGGAATAGGGATGGCCAACTTCCCATGAGAATCGATATGTCTATCTCAGGGCCAGTAACTCCTGCTCCCACTTGGTTGTTCAGTTTTAAACCGCCTGTATAAAACGTAATTGATCCTGAGCGAAGTTTCGGTCCTCCATTTAACCATGTATTGCGCCCAGGATCAATTACTTTGAACAGTCGATTGAAATTGTACTTTTCTCCATTCAGTCTTCATTGTTTAGTACTAGGGAGTTTATACTGAAGTTTTTTAGAATTCTAAGATGACCCTTAAGGTTACCCCCTAAGAAGTTTTTGGATCTTCTGTTCCTTAAAGCACTCTTTTCAGCTTCTAATTGTACAATTTGATACAGAGGAAGCACGTACAGTAAAGCATTTAGTGCACTTGGTGGTGCACTGCTCATTGCACCTGTATTTGAGATGGTCGCTAATCGTTGAAGTTTTTTGATCTGAGCATTCGGCTCACAAAACCTAATAACTTTAGAAGTACTCAATGAACATTAAGCTGCGAGGCAACAATGATTCAGTGAGGGATGTAATGCCAATAAGAAGAAGACCTGGAGGAATTTCTGAAAGTATTGCTAAAAGACCTTCTGAAAGTAAATTCTTAGGTGGTATTTTCAAATGAATTTCTGAGGGTATTTCTAGAGTTTCTTGCGAAAGATTTTCGAAGAAATTCTTTGATGAATTTTGTAATGAGTCACTGGACGAATTTCCGATGAATTACTTAGAAAAACTTATGATAGAATTTTTGAAGGAATTTTTGAAGGTATGCTGGATGACTAACCGAAACAATTCCTGGGTATTTTTTTACGAAAAAATGTCTGGAGGATTTAACGAACGAATTTTTAGGTAAATTCATAAAATAACACCTGGATCAAAAATTTTGAAGCCAGGTAAATAAAAATTCCCAAGAAATTCTTGATAATATCCGATGACATATGATGTTGGAAGGACTGCAATCCCGATATTTTAGATTTTTTTGGCTTAAAGTTTTAATTTCTTCCGAAATATCTGCAGAAATTACTCCGGAAAATTTAGTTGAAAAAATTCTTCCGGAAAATTAATAAAAAATGAGATAGGAAATCCTAAAGAAATTTTCGGGGAAGTTACTGACAGAAAACCCAAAGCATTTCCAGCAGGAATTTTGAATGAAATTTTTGAAGAAATTTTCGAAGGAATTTCCTCATGAAATAACCGAAAGATTTCTGGAAGAGTTTCCTGATGATTTTCTGAAGAGATTCCCGAATGAATGATCAAAAGATTATCCAGTAGGAACCTCGAAGGTCTGAAAGATTTTTTGGAATAGTTGCTAAAGAAATCCGGACGAATGGCCGGAAAAGAACTTTCGAAAGACTTCCTTGATGAAGTTGCTTCCGGGAAATTTTGAGGAAATTCAAGGAATTTCTTCTCAGATTTTCCGAAGGGCTTTCTTGAGAAACTTTTGCTAGAGCAATTCCAGCAGTATTTCCAAAGAAAATTTGGTAGGATTTCTTCTAAAAAAATCCGAAAGTATTTTTAATTAAATTTCCGTAGGTATTCCTGAAGGAATTCCGAAGGATTTTCTAAAAGTATTTCTGAAGAAATTACTAAAAGAATTTGTGAATTTCTTATAATTCCTTCTTTGAATTTTCAAAAGAATATCTAGAAGAATATCCAAAGGAATTTATGAATATATCTTTTAAGTAATTTCTTGAGGATTTTCTGAAGAAATGCCTGGGAAAAAAATCTTGAAGGCATGTCCAAAGAATTTTTTGCAGAAATTTAGGAATGTCGGAAATTCCCACTGCATTTATTTTGTAAATTCCGTTCGGAAATTCCTTCACGAATTCTTGAATACCTTTGGAAATTCCTTCCGAAATACCTTATGAAAATTTCTGAAGGAATTCCTTCAGGAACACCTACGGATATTGTTTTAGGAAAATCTTTGGAAAATCCATATCTTCACATATTCTAGATAGTTATAGATATAGAATTCCTCTAAGAATTCTTTTAGAAATTTCTTCGGATATTCCATTAGAAATTTCATAAGGAATTCGTTTCTAAAATCCTTTTGACATTTTTCTGGGAGAAAACCTAATAATACCTAATAATTTTGGCGAATACAATTAAATTTCAGGGAAAATATTCAGTAATTAGAAAAAATTAAGGGAACACTTTTGTTTTTCTCAGTACAACTTTGGCGTATATAAATACATTTCATGGAACATAATGGATTTGGTAGGGCACGCGCCCCAGCTTAACTCCGCCAGTGCTAGTTAGTTTTGGATAAACGAATTATTGTAAGTATTTCAAATTTAAAGAATAATTTCCCTATTCAAACTAATTCTAAACAATAGAACAATAGTGATTTACGATCATTTTTATCATGAAAAAGAAGGAACAGTGAGAAGTGAGGAAAAGTGAAGAGTGAGGAATACTAAGAAATGAAGGAAAGTGAGAAGTGGGTGAAACTGAGAAGTGAAGAAAAGTGATAACTTAGATAAATGAGAAAAAGGGAAAAAAAAAAGTATTAGTAGTGATAACTTAGATAAATGAGAAAAAGGGAAAAAAAGAGGTATTTAGAAATGTGAGAAATAAGAGGGAGGATGAATCATATCTTTCATTGCTTTATCATGGGCAAACGTCTACTTTTGAAACAGGAATAACATCCAGCATTGCGGATGTTCCGGACATACGCATTATTTTTTTTTTTAAATACACCTTAATCATTCCTTTTTTCATGAGTAAACTTCTTCTTCTTTAATGGCTCTACATTCCAACAGGTAATTGGCCTGCTTTTCAACTTAGTATTCTATTAGCATTTCCTCAGTTATTAATTGAAAGCTTTTCTATGCCCGCCTTTGCATGATTATTGCCTTTGCATGTATCTTGTGTAGCAAGTACAATGGATACACTATACCCAGGGAGTCGAGAATGTTTCCAACCCGAAAACATCCTAGACCGGACCGAGAACCGAACTCGCCATCTCTGGATTGGCACGCAAGGCTACTGGAGACCCCTTCCTGAGTAAACTATGACCCCAATAAAGGGCTAACAATTATCTTTGCCTAAAACGGGCGAATTCATGCTTTCTATGAAATAAATACGTCTGCATGATTCGGAATTGTGGCTGTTGTTATATCCACCATTCTGTTTTAATTTCGGCACCACTCTAAGTCAAAATCAGTCAAACCTCCAAAAGTCGATGTTCTATGACTCTATATCGACTCATGGAAGCCAATTATACCACATTAAAACTTATTTTACTGTTACTGTGATGGCCTCTTCAAACAGCTTTACAAAGATTTTCTATTCCTCATCTCTATATTTCCATGAGTCGATGGTCCCTTCAAGATCGACTCATAGAGGTGAGTACACCAAAATTACACCAAATGAACGTGATGTCAAACAGCCTTTAGGCAAATGAACCGATCTCGGCTTGAAAGCAAATTCTAAGAGTTTAAGTAATACTGGAGAATGCTTGAGTGAATATTTTCGGTTTAGTTCAAATGTCAAACTAATTTCAAATTTATATATTTCCAATCACTTTCATTTTGTATATATTATTTATAAAAAATTGAAGATTGTTTTGGTAGAGAAGAAATTAAAGTGTTTTTAAACCATATGATATTCAATATATGAAATAATGCTTTTATAAACTTGAAGACAATCAAGCATCCAACACAAGCAAACAAATCCCTTTAATGGTTTCTTGTTTGCCTAGTGGTATAATCCCGCCTTAAGGCTAATCTAAGAATAAATGGATAGACACCTTTAATCTGTTCATTTTATGATTTTTTGATGATCATGCGAAAAAATGATATGAGACTGATATGAGAAACGGACGAAAAATATAGCCAAACATATATAATTTTTATAAATCATAATAAACATCCATAAGTTATCTAATTCTAAAAATCATTATCTTATGCTTTATACCCTTTATATATATTGCCGTCATACGCATATTTGTCTCATGTTGGCTATATGCGTATAACGACAGTCTACCTAATAGCAAAAGTAAACTAAACTAAACATCAAATATTTTGAACCACTAAAAAATCAAATCAATCAAAATAATAGAAGTATTGTTTTGGAAATATCTGGAAAACAATTGATTAAAATGTTATTAACTTGCATGTAGAGACACTTAGTGCAAATAGTAATAATAATTGTGGAATGAGTCATTGAGTGTGATGAGTCATTGTCATAAGACGAGATAGTACGAGACACTGAAGACGGTCTTACTGTTGAGGTCAAAATACGTATCTGAAAAGCTACAAACAAGTGGTGGAATTAAATGGGATAGTAGTAGCTCGTCTCCTGAAAAGTGCAGATATTCCACTAAAAAGCTTTTAATAATTTTCTTATAAAAACTGCTGTTAATTTGAACAATTTAAACTAGAGTGTAATTTTTTGACTAGTGGGTCGGAAATATTCAAACGTAGTATATTTAAATTTCAACATATTTATAGTTCACTGCCAAAATTTCAGCTTAATCGGTCATCGGGGAACAAAGTTACAGCTTGTCAAAGTTGACCATTTTGTATGAAAATCACCCTCCGCTGCTAGTATTCGAAACACAGGTGTACGTACCCTCCCCTCTTTTTCTCCACCCCTAAAAAATGCCAGGACATAACAAATGATCCAGCGAAGTTTATTAGACCCAAAGTTATGTAAATAAATCAAAAAAAGATCATTTAGGAACCTGTTAGAGGTTTTTGCCAACTTTTGTATGGAGTGGAATCACTGTGCGGTGACGCCGTTTACTCGACAGGTGATTGTGTATAAAAAAGCGAAGCAAGGCACATGCAGTACCAATTTAGTAAGTAATGATTGATAGGAATGTAGCCTCTCGTATTCATCAAGTCGGAGAGTTCAACCAAACATATACCTGGTTATTCATCTGTATATGTATGCTTGGTAGGAGATCAGATGTTTTGCATTGATGTGTCCGCAGTGGATTCATGGGAAGCGCGTAAAATTATTTTTCATGGTGGTATCACAATAATTAATCTTTTCAATTCGATTTGAAAACTAAAATGGTATTAATTACTTAATGCTTATTCACTGCAAACACAAAGTTTAACTGCGTGATCGAATGTTCTTTGTATAGCGAAGAGCTATGAAGGAGCTTCGTATTTGGCGCTTTACTCACGTTTGTTCCATAAACATAAATTACTTTAATCAATGTACAACAAAGTCACTATTCACGCGGTACGTTTTTCTCTGTCGACTTCAAGATTTAATGAATAAATCAATTATCCAGTTCGAGACTGATGTCTTATGACAAGCGAATGTAAAAATTATGAGGTGGTGTTTAAAAGGTAAGGGCAAATTAATGAAATCCGATCTTGAATAATACCGGAATGTAAACTCGGACATTCGAGAATGGTCCCAGACGAACAAAACTTTCGTGGAACCCTGAATGGTCGGGTCGCCGGAAAACCGGACGCCAGGATCCCACCAAAACAACTGTACCGACCTTGGCATCTAGCAGACGAAGACTTACCAGATATGTTGAATCCTTCCAGAACCTCGGTAGTCACCCCCACCCGGGTCCTCTATTCCGAGTGAAAAGTCCATTCGGCTGCTTTCTGGGCATCCCAAGGACCCATCCCAGGGACCCAACCCGAATTACAAACCCTAATAAACCCAACGTCCCAGGCTCCCCTGATACTCCAACCCGGGTGATAAGTCCTACTACTGCAAGCATTTTTTCAAATCTGGTCTAGCTACATTTGTCGACCCTGTCTATGGAATCAAAAGTAACACAGCTTGTTGATCACCCAAGCCAAGACACTCCCACACACACTTCTGGACAACTCTGAGTTTAACCAATCACTCTCAAAACAGAGCGCAGAGCTACTGATACGTCCTCACCATCGCTCATTTGGCCGAAAGTGTCATTTAGCTGAAAAGGTCGTTTGGCCGAAAGGGTCGTTTGGCCGAAAGGGTCATTTGGTCGAAAGGGTCATTTGGCCGAAAGGGTAATTTGGCCGAAAGGTACGTTTGACAGAATAGGACATTTGGCCGAACGGGTCATTTGGCCGAATAAGTGTCAGTAGAGAACTACCGCTGCAGCGCTCTGGACAGTGCCTCACCACCGTGTTTCAACAGCTCTCTTTGTAGTTGGTCAACTCTAGGGGGTTTGTTGTTTAACAGCCGGTGGATCTCCTTCTGGATTTCCTGGAGATTTGGAGCCGAAAGTCGCATGTCCTATGCGCGTGTTCCAAGGTTCATTACCATTCCGCCACCGTTGACTGCCACATCGCCATTCAGGTGCTCTTCGTAGTGCTGCCGCCATCATTGGATCACCTCACGCTTGTAAGAAGGTTCCCGTTTATGTCCTTACATATATCGGGCTGTGGCATGTGGCCCTTACGTGAACGGTTTAACTTCTCATAGAACTTTCGTGCGTTATTAGCGCGGTACAGTTGCTCCGTCTCTTCGCGGTACCGATCTTCCTGCTGGCGCTTTTTCCTCCGGTTAATCGAGTTTTGTCTGTTCCGCGCCCGTTTATATCGTGCCTCGTTCGCACGTGTGCGGTGTTGCAACAATCTCGCCCATGCTGCGTTCTTCTCCTCAACTTACAAGCTTATACTATCGACAGACATATGATTTCCGCACAATGATTTTCGTATCACGCTGTACGCGTACAGTGGCAAGATGACACACATCTTTTCTTTCCACAGCTTGTTTTGAAACTGATTCTACCGCTTTCCAAAACTACATTTTTTATCAAAATGTATAGAAATCATAAACTGTTACTATAGTTTTCATGATTTACCCATATTTTTTGAACAAATTGTGAATTCGCGTCAGCAGTTCATTCATCGATTTGAAAAATGAAAACCTCATAGTTTTCCAAGTCTTCGTAGAGGCATTTTAGCAGAAATATGCGAGTTCTTGCAAATATTCCGCAGGGCAATTATTTCTATGGGCGTTAATCACTCTATTCTATGGTTTGGGGTGATTTCGGTTCAAACTGATCGCACTGATAACTTTATTCATTTGGACATTTTGAAGGATAAAGCCAGCACCGTTTAATTGGGTCATAGATCCTGTAACAGGTTTATTCGGACACGTAACTCCGGATTTTTCAAACACTTATTTACTTCGCGTTGACTACGGTTCATTTCTGTACTCCACGAGATCCTCCTCTCCTCTCCTCCCTCCCTCTTCAAACACTACAGATCCTATTTTGATTTTGTCCAAAACAACGGTACAAAACATTCTTCCCATCTGAAAAAGTAGATGCTGACTGATGGCAAATCAAAGATCCCGCATCCTTCCCAATCCCCAGACCTCATTCCATTTAAAACCCATGGGATCCTTGCACAAAATGATCGAAATCACACGATGCAGAACTCAAACCATTGAATATCATGCAAAAGTGACGGTAGATTTTCCCGGAATCAACCCAAGAACTGGCAAAATCAATAGGAAGGCATCTTCAAAGCGTAATTGTAGCAAATAATGGGCTTACCAGTCGCGTAGCCACGGGGGTGGTTTTGGACATAACCCCCCCCCCAGAAACAAATTTTTTAGAAGAATTTTTTTTTTAAAACCCCACAGACCAATTTTCTGGCTACGCAACTGGGGCTTACGAATAATTATTTTTCCAATGTTGTGAAAAATATCACCCGGAATTGCAGAAAAACAAATTTCACTCAGTCAGCTTGCAAATGTTTGTTTTTATTTCATATGTCAAACGGCGTATTTGACATTTCAAAACAACAAATTATGTTCTGTTTCGTACAATACAACGGTTGAAGGGCAGGGTACGGAAATCATCGTGCTATCGTGATACCAGCGTGATTCTGGGTGACAGACATATGATTTTATGCTGTACAGTGATATTGGTATCATATATGTGTCACAAGTATTACATTCGCCGTCATATCATTCGTTTCTCTGATCCGGGAGCACCGTGCCTAGTGTGAGAATGTCGGAGAAAATTTTGCTGTCGATTAGAACATGGTCGTTGGCATCGTTGGCCTTTGTCTTTCTATACGGTATGCAGACTATCCGGTCCGATGACCGGTCTATACATTTCCTCCCAAGGGGCATCCAACTCTAAACTTTGCGAAAATATGACTCATTGTCCCGTAATAGTATTTCGTGGTATTTCTAGTATCCATGATTTTCGTCAAACAACGGTACGATTGCTAGTTCGGTTGTTATGGCGTTTGTCGGTTAGTTAATGAAACACAGTGCTCCCCCGTTTTGAAAACATCTTTTTTCTACCTCCTACAGATTCTAGAAAACATTCAAACCGCATTATATATTTCTAATGCTATAAAACCAAAACAGGAGCCCCAAAGATTGTTCCAAAAGTATTGGTGATAGAAATAGTTGTTCAGGGATTTTTTAGAAATTTAAAAGAAACTGATATTATGTGTTGCATAAAACGGGGTGGACTGCATTTACTGGGTGGCGTCGTAAACCAGGGCTCTTCGATCAATTTATCGTGGATACGACGTAGTTTTTCGCTAGTATTTGTTAGTATTTTTGGATACTGTCGAAAGTTTAGAGTTATTGCCCCTTGTTTCCTCCCTTCCTACCAGAGCGTTGATGTCACCAATGACGATTTTGACGTCCCGCAGTGGACATCCATCGTATGTCTACTCCAGTTGTGCATATAACGCTTCTTTCTCGTCGTCGGGTCTCCCTTCGTGTGGGCTGTGCAATTTGCTTGGGGAGGTATCGTTAAGCCCTTGGACATAGTCCTTGCTGCCCTCATATCAATCAGGTTCATATCTTATTTTACTATCTTATCAACAAATGATATCATTGAGCTATTTTTCGTCTACTCGGGAAGAGGTGAGTGTTGCCAACACTGCAGCAGCGGGAACATCTGTGATGTCATAGGCGTCCGAGATAAAAGTAGCCACGACGTCGACGTCTGCCGCATCCACGTGTCGTGCCAATTCAACAACCATCGAAGTATGCCATGCATGGAAATCTATAAAAATCGACACACTTTTTTCAAGAACTTCAAGCCATTCAGGAGCAAATTAAATGTACTTAATCTAACTTATTCTTAAATAAAGTAGTATTCTAAAACTTATAAGTTAGTTATCAGATTTTAGTCAAATTATTTATTATAGTTATTATAAAAAAATATATTTATTATAGTTATTAGTCAACTTATTATTAGTCAAAAGGTGAGAAATTACCAAAAGTAAAGTGCCTGTCTGCTAGCTTTGTGGTCATGTACTGTGAGGTTTGTGAGTGTCTGAACATCCTGAAATCGTACAGTCTTCCCCCGCAGATAGGTGAGTTGTTGTGCCGGTGCTTCTGCTGTGCCCGTTAGCTCACTGAGCGGTCCTTCGAAAGCCACCGACCGGCTTATATGGAAAAACAGGTACGCTGCTCTACCCGAGTAGACGAAAATAGCTCAATAATATCAAATGTTGATAAGATAGCAAAATGAGATATGGACATGATTGATATAAGAGATAAAAGATCAGACGACAATATCAATATTTTGCACTAAAATATCATAAGGATATCATGATATGTTATTTGTAATAAGTGATCGATATCAAGTGCCATTAGTTTGTTCTTATCCATAGCATATCTTGATATTTAAATGATATTTCGGTGCAAATTTTTTATATTGTTGCCTGTTCTTTTATCTCTTATATCAATCAAGTCCATATCATGTTTTGTTTTTCTGTTCATGGTTTCTGCCCGGGTAGTCGTAAGAATCGTGGTATTGCACCCAAACGGTTAGACAATTACGTCGTCGAGATACCGAAACTCGCTTCGTACTCCACAAAACCAACAAAATCTGAATACCCACCGGAACATGGTCGTCGTTGCCACCACGACCATTACAGGTGAGCAGGTCGATGTCCCGGAGAACAAATCGTTCGTATCCGATGCCGTAACAGATGATGCTAAAACTGGATTAGTATCAAATCGATCCGGAACCACGCGAAGCAGCAAAACTGACAGGCAAATCAAGTTCTTGGAGTTGGAAGAACAAAATGAGGTGGCTGAGCTGTGAACTTCTATCGAACGAGACAGTATCGAAACAGAAAATTGATGCAAATTCAACATGATCTGGCATTGAACACGGAACATCGGAAGGCTGAGTTCTAGAAGCGGAAGATGGAACGTGGTATGAGGAAGATTGAGCTGCAGTCGACCTCCAGTCATCGATCGAGCACCACGTACGGAACGAGTATGTATAGCAATGCATCGCGACGTATTGTGGATTGGCTTGCTTATACAAAGAGCGAATGGGTAGTTGCGAATAGACTGGAAGCGTTGAGAAATCTGGAGAACGTTAAGGAGGGAAGCATAGAATGCTTTCGTACCTTTTACAACGCGGTAATTGTTACCAAGATTGCGATGGCAAACGAGAATAACTATCTGATGAATCCCGGGCTCATCTGTCACCTGGCTGATAAACTGCCTGCTTTCAGTAAACAGATGTGGGTTCGACACAAGGCCGCTTTGATGAAAGAAGGCGAAGTCATCGAGTTCAAAACTTTCTCTCGTTGGTTGGAGGATGAGATAAACAACCACCTTGCAAGTCTCAACCCTGTGTTCAACGCCAAAACGTCCGGCTACCAACCGAAGGAAAAACCGATGGTACTAAACATTACCAGTCGCAACAACGAAGAAACCAGAAAATGTCCCTTGTGCTCAGCAAGTTCAAACTTCCCTTATGCAAGGAGAAGTTTGAACAGTTTCGTAAACTGTCGGTTTCTCAGCGTCGGTCTACCGCAAATTCCTGCAATGTTTACTACATATGCCTTAAGTCGGACCATGCCCGACGGAACTGCAAGTCCGATAAGAAGTGTTCGATCTGTAAGAAGAATTATCACGAGCTTTCGAGCGAGTACATTCCGACGAATCCACAAGAAGTCCGAGGTACCATCGCACCGAACATCAAGAGAACGTGTGTAACGTGAAGGGGAAGAACATGAACACACTGCTCCGCATCGGCAAGGTAAAAATCCGAGGACCAAAAGATGTAAAGGAAGTGTTCGCGCTTTTCGATGAAGGCTCTTTGCTATTGATGATGGATGCTGCTGTTGCTGCGACTATTGGACTACGAGGGCCGATTGCACCCATAACGTACAAGTGGACGAACGGAATATTTCACAAGGAGGAACAATCGATGCTGCTTTCATTCCGTATATCCGGACCATCGGAACAAGCAAAGTGGTACGATGTGAAGAATATTCACTGTTAACAATATAGCTTTACCTCCGCTGAAATTCAACATGGCAAAAGTAAAGCGAATGTATCCAATGCTGGATGAGGACAAATTAGCTGCAATTCAAGGTACCCGTCCCTGTATGCTGATAGGGTCGAATAACGCGGATCTGATCGTACCTCTGAAGACTGTGTAATACTCGCTCAACGGTTTACAGTTGACACGATGCCACCTGGGATGGACCGTACACGGAGTAATTGACTCTGCAGTTGCTGGATCCGGCGGTCAACATGCGTTGCTGTGTACCGATAACGATGACATCGAGCTTACAGACCTGGTGAAGCAGATATAAGGTAGAAGACTTTGGTATCTCTGGTCAGTCGACGGTAATGGCTGATGAAGATCAACGTGCACTAGATATCATGAATCGCACAATCACATGCCGAGAGGAACGCTTCGAGGTAGGACAGATTTACAAATATAACAATTTCGTCTTCCCGGATAGTAAATCTTCAAACCATTGAGAAGAAGATGAACTCGAACCCTGAATTTGCAGAAAAATACTGTAGCAAGATTCAAGACTACCTCGATAAAGGTTATGTCAGGAAACTCGAGCCTGAAGAACTGTCAGAAAAATATAACACCTGGTATCTGCCTCAGCGTGACGAGTGGAGAGAAGTTTCGTTTGCTCATGGACGCGAAAGCAAAGTCGCATGGATACTCTTTGAACGATCTGCTCTTGAAGGGTGCGGGTTTCGTTCCTCCGCTGATTGCAATCTTGGTACGAGCAAAGATGAAGAAGATAGCTTTCGTAGCTGACATCCGGGAAATGTTTCACCAAGTGCGCATCCGTCATGAAGATCAAAATTCCCAACGTTTCTACGGCCTGGTATGAACCGCACGGTTCCACCAGATGTATACGTGATGAAGGTTATGATATTTGGCGCGGTTTCGTCCCCATCGATGGCACAATTCATAAAGAATTTCAATGCGAAGGAACTGGAAGAAAAGTATCCTGGCGTCGAACGAGCAGTTGTTAAGCAACACTATGTTGACGATTTTTTCGACTGCGCTGACACTGAAGAAGCGGAAATCGAACTGATCCAACGCGTGATAAATATTCACGAGCAAAGCGGATTCAAGCTGGCAAAGTTCTCTTCGAATTCCAAAACTGTGATCCACTCGCTCGATCCTGAAATCGTGGGCGACTGTATAGAGAAGGTGAGGTTTGCGTTCTCAGAATAAGATGGGACCTGCAGTCCGATGAATTTGTTTTTCCATTGAATTTCTCAAACCTGGACGAGTGTTTCCAAAGTGGCAATCCATTCCAACAAAACAGCAGCTGTTGAGGTTCATGTTTTCATAGTTTTCTCAGTCCAATAACGATACATGTGAAGATTATCTATCAAGAACTGTGTCGGTTGCAATCCGGTTGGGACGATGAAATTCCAACGGACTAGTTCCCAGATGAATGGATTACACTGTACACGAAGAAGCATCGATTGAACTGCCCGACATTTCAAGGTTTTCAGATTTTAGATCAACTGATCAGATCAACCGCATACTACCTGAAAATGAGAAAACTGTTAGTATTGCCAAGATTCGAGAAACCTGATCGTTTAACGATATCTGCTCAAGAAATATCCGACGCTAGAAATAATTGGTACAAGAAAGTACAAGCTGAAGTCTTTGGACCAGAGCTGTTTAATCTGAAGAAGACAGGATATGTGAAAGCTAACAGCCGATTGAGAACGTATTCCCCATTTTTTCAGAATGGAATCATCCGCATGCGAGGTCGTGTTCAAGATAACAACCAGTCGTTCGAAGTAAACAACCACGTGATTCTACCTGGATCCGTTTTCAACATTGATCATTCGTATGTATCACATTGCGAAGGCACATCAGAGGCAGTCATCAATAACGTCAAGGAATGCCACCGTATACTCAAGATCCGATCTGTGAAGGTCGGTCGTCATCAAGAGAAGAGATGGATAGTGCTGTTTATCTGTATGACATCAAGAGCAGTACATCTGGAGATTGTGCCGTCACTTGATACGAATAGCTGTTTAATGGCCTTACGATGTTTCATGGCTATCCGTGGTCTACCGCAGTTCATCATGATCAATAATGGGACTAACTTCACCGGTGATGACCAAGAGTTAAAGACAGTGGTAAAAACACTCGATCAGCCGCAGATCGAAAGTTCCTCAAGCGTTAGAGGTGTGCAGTGGAAATTTATACCGCCTGGTATAGTATGCCATGCATGAAAATCTAGAAAAATCGACACACTTTTTTCAAGAACGTCAAGCCACCCAGAAGCAAATTGAATGTACTTAATCTAACTTATTCTAAAATAAAAAGAAATCAAAAACTTATAAGTTTGTAATTATTGGTCAAAAGGTGAGAAATTGCCAATAGTAAAGTGTCTGCTGCTAGCTTTGTGGTATTGTACTGTGAGGCTTGTGAGTGTCTGGTGTCGTTGGCGGGATCCTGGATGTGGCCAAACCTGAGGCTCCACCCTCGGACGCGCAACATCCTGAAATCGTACAATCTTCCCCCGCACACAGGTGAGTGAGAACGCGTAATTCACAGTGAGAAATGAGGAATGATAATAGTATGTAACTAGTGGCGTTCTGACCAAAATTCAGCTGAGTCCCTTTCAAAACATTTCAACAATAGTTGCATCAATGTAAATTTGCACATACATCAGTGACAACGGTTGATCAATGGCGCAAATAATGAATGTTACTTTGGCACACTCTAGGTGGAGAACAGTTATAAATAAATCTGAAGTAGACCGCTCGAGATGAGTATGGATGGATTTGCAATCAGAACTCATTTATTGTTTTGAGCTGCAAAATGTACCAAGTGAGTAGAGAGTGGTGAGATATACGACAGTAAGAAGAAGGAAAAAGGAAGATGAAAAAAACCAAGGAAGAAGGAAAAACGGAAAAGGAAGGTGAAAGAATATCCCGAAGATAGAAGAAGAAAGAAGATAAAGGGTGCAGGAAAAGAAAGAAGGAAAAGGGGAAAAGGAAGAGAAAAAAAGAAAATAGTAACAACAATGAAGAAAAATAACGAGAGCAAACAGAGGAACGAAGGAAGCTGGAAAGAATTTCACAACTTCAATTATAACATCTCACTTCTCACAGTCACATATAACTTCTCACTCCTTGGGCCTCAGTTCTCACTTTTATTTTCTCGCTTTTCGCTTCTCACCCTTCCCCCTCCCCCCTCACTCGGCACTTCTCACATCTTTTTTCTCACATCTTACTTCTTACTTCTCACTTCCTACTTTTACTTTTCATTTCTCACTTCTCGCTTCAAATTTATCAAGTCTCATTTCTCAGTTATCACTTTTCACATCTCTCTTCTCACTGCTCACTACTCACTTCTCACTTCTCGATTCTTGATTCTCACTTCTCACTTCTTACTTTTCACTTCTTACTTCTTTCTAACGAGAAAAGTAGGAAAAGAGAGAAGAAAACGGAAGTAAGTAGAAGGAAGAGGGAAGAAAGAAGAAAAAATAAGGGAAAATGTAATGTTTAAGGAAAAAGAAAGAAAATACAATAAAAGAAAGCTCACTAAGCACTTCTCACTTTTCAATTCGCACTCCTTACGTCTTACTTTTCATTTTTTACTTCCAACTTCTTACTTATCTCTCCTTCTTACTTCTCACTTTGCCATTATTCTTCTCACTTTTCGCTTCTCACATCTAATTTTTCATTTCTCATATTCAAAAAAATATTTTAAGCTCTTTTTAGTGGAATGTATGCAACCGTCTAAGACGAGTTAAGTAGCCTCCATTAAATGGAGGTTACTTAACTCGTCTTAGACGATTGATTTCTCATTACTCACTTTTCACTTTTCAATTCTCACGTCTCACTGTTCACTACTCACTTCTCATTTTTTGCTTCTCACTTTACACTTCATATTTCTCAGAACCTAAGTATTCGGCCCAACGGCATTCGAAAAAATGGCCTGAGACCGTGCATATCGTGCATGAGAAGCGTTTCTGACAGCAACGAGCTAGCGAGGATAACATGAAGGTTACAGAACACCGAGTTAGGGAGATTTTACTGTAATTGATGTAATAGTTGTCGTGTAAATTTTACCTTCCTACAGTGCTCAGAAAAAACTCACACTTACGGTGTTCGGGTCATATTGATCCGGATTTGACTTAGCAATATCTCAGGCATTTCTTCACATGTTCATATACCAAAATAATCGTTAGCTCATAAATTTTCCGAGACTGACCTGATTGTCGATCGGCCACACCTACATTCTGTAACCGTCGGAGGAAGGATCGTCAGGCCACTACTATTTCAGTGATGACGAATCATGAATGCAGACAATATTATATCTACAGATGTTCTAGGTTCTCCAAACCATTCTGGATTTCAGAGCCATGGTCTACCAGCCCAATAACGTTTGGTAAGGAATTAATAGCATTCCTTGGTGTTCACATAGACCTTTGAAGGCCATGCGCATAATTTATATGTTGACTCTATGACACTACCCATAATTCCATTACCCATAATGCCATTACCCCGAAGGCCACTACCCCGAATGCCATTACCCCGAATAAGACACTACCCCGAATAACATTACCGCGAATGGGACACTACCCCGAATTAGCCAGTACCCCGGATAGGTCCCTATTTCATGTTTATACTTCATTTCGATGAAAAAAATGTAACTCAAAAAAAATCCTATTCAGAATTCATTTGAATCAACAATAGTTGGCCCTTCACCTGGAACTGTTTTCACGCAGTATAGAACCAAGTATCCAATTTTCTGCGAGCAGTAATAGCCGCCAACTTGCATGTATTTCAGATTTGACGATTGAGAAGGTCAACTGCACCCAATGCGGTTAACTGCGGTCCACGTCAGCAAGGCTACAAATGCAGCAAGGTTGATGTTGCTCCTTGGTCGCTATAGTAAAAGCACCGATTTCCGGATGAAGCGTGATCCAATTCTTATAATCTATGATTGAATGAGTGAGTGAGTTAGTCTAATCGAGTAAGTAAGAGAGAGTGAGTGATGGCCACTGCGAGTTAGACCGGGACCATCGTCCCCCAACCGCAAACGCGATGGGCTTTCGGCCTTCGAGGTGGTGACGGAACAGCTGGACGCCATCATCGACTTTGCGTCATCGAAGCATAATATCAGCAAGGACCTCAAGAGGAGCTTGCAGAAACTTCGAAAGTCGATGCTGGACGCCAAGCTGGAGAGGGCGGTCGGGACGGCCAAGTGTAAACCCGTGAAATCGGTGGAGTCGAGGTCTACCCAGACTGAGGCCCAAGGATTCGCGGACTCGGGCAAGGTCGAGTCGACCGAAGGCGTGCCAGCTAAGACGGTGGTGCCAAAGTCTACCCAGACTGAGGCTCAAGTATTTGCGGGTACGTCGGGGGTGACTACTCCAACGGAGCAGACACAAAACGGGGGAGACAGTCTCCAGAGGATGAGCTCCCTGGGGCCGCTCCAAAACGCGGAGGGTTACTACCCCGAACAAGGGTAGTGGGGCTGGGAAGCTGAACCCCGGTCAGGTACCTCCAAAACCGGGGGAGGAAGGACCTGGAAAGGTCCGTCCACTCAGGCAAGACGGTGGTAAGGGGTTACGGCAGGCTGAAAGTTCTCAGCCGCACCAGACCAGGGAAATAGAGGGAAATAGAGGGAAATGACGCCTCCTGGACCCTGGTCAAGAACAAGAGGAAACCGAAGACGTCAAGGGCCGAAAAGAAGGCCCAGGCGAATGAGGGTAGCAAGAAGTCTAGGGTAGGCGCCAATCGCTCCAGGGGCGATGCCCTAGTTATCACGGCGGACGAGGCTAAGTACTCGGATGTTTTGAAGGCGATGAGGAGTGACGTCAAGCTCGGTGAACTCGGCTCCGACGTATGTCGAATAAGACGTACCCGGTTGGGCGAGATGATACTCGAGCTGAAGCGGGGCGTCTCGCAAAAAGGCGCCGCCTACAAGAAGTTGGCGGAGGTCCTAGGCGAGACGGTCAAGGTGAGGGCACTCACGACGGAGGTGAATCAAAGGGTTAAAGACCTGGACGAGATCACTGAAGTCGAAGAGCTCGTCACGGCACTGCGGCGACAGTGTGAAGTGGAGACGCCCACCGCAGCCGTTCGGCTACGGAAAGGTCCGGCAGGGACGCAGGTAGCATTGGTTCAGCTATCTGCAGCGGACGCCTCCAAGGTAGTCAAGGTGGGATGGTCGGTATGCCCTGTGCGCATATACGAGCAACCCAAAGTTTGCTTCAAGTGCCTGGAACCGGGGCACAAGCAATGGGACTGCAAAGGCCCTGACAGAAGCAATCTCTGCCGATGCTGCGGATTGGAGGGACATAAGGCACAATGCTGCACGAACCCTCCCAATTGTTTGATTTGTTCCAGCAAAGCTGTGAACAGCAAGCACCCCATGGGGGCCCGATGTGCCCGGCGTTTAAGCGTGCTGCAAAATCAAAGTGCAGGTAAAGCAGCTGGCTGGCTCGGCTTCGCCCGAGTGTTTGGTGTGCGCAGGTTTAGAGGAAACGGCGGAACACGTGTTGTTCGTGTGCTCACGTTTTCGCGCAATGCGTGACCACATGCTTGCCACATGTGGTCTGGACACTACCCCGGACAACCTAGTTCGGAGGATGTGTAAAGCCGAAGTTGGCTGGAACGCCGTTTTATCGGCTATCGCCCAAATCGTCTCGGAGCTACACAGAAGGTGGCGCGTGGACTCAAGGATGGCTAGTTCAGGCGCAAATAAGAGGTGGTCCAAGGGATCGGAGTCGGCTTCATGGGTCATACCGGTGGTCATGCTCTGTGGTCGAACTCGATCCTTTTATCGAACAAGTGGCCGCGCGAAGAACAACATGGTATCGTCGCTTTCGCGGCGTCGGTCAACCAGGCGGGTTCCGAGCCCGAGGACGGAAAGGGTCCTCGTCAAGGCTGGGGCAGGCGTAGGCCTCGCGTCGGCAAGTCCCTCTGTGTGCTGGCGAATAGGCCCTATCGCAGAAAGGTCAATTTGGGGTGCACGCGGCATCATCATTCTTGATACCAGTCGTGCAGAGGGAAGCAGGCGCGAAGTCGACCCTGCCCACCTTCCGAGGCCATAGGGCGTGGTAAGGCCACCTGGAAAGCCGGCAATGCGCTGGCACGATACCATGGTGTTCTTCTGAAAAAAGCGAGTCACTATGTTCGATGCTGCAAGGACACGCAGCTAACCTCGAGGGTGCGTTATGCACTGGCCCCCTTGAAGCATTACTTTCTGGTTGTACCGAAGGGACGATGGGCTTGGCGGCAATGGAAACGGTTTAGCTGGTCGGGGATGCAGCCCTGCCTCCCTCATTGGAGGTGGCCCCTAACCCAGCACTTCCTGGTCAACCCAGGATGTCTGTTGAGCAGATTCCCCCTCCATTGTTTAGGAAGAAAAAAAAAAAAAAAGAGAGAGTGAGTGAGTACGAGTGAGTAAGAGTGAGTTAGCAATGAGTAATAGTGAGTGAATGAGTAAGAGTGAATAAGGGTGAGTGAGTAAGAGTGAGTGAGTGATTTAGAGTGTGTGAGTGAGTAATAGTGAGTGAGCGAATGAGTAAGAGCGAGTGATTGAGTAAGAGCGAGTCAGTGAGTGAGTGAGTGATTGAGTTAGAAAGAGTGAGGGAGTAAGAGTGAGTGATCGAATGAGTAAGATTGAGTGAGTAAGTAAGAGTGAGAGAGTGAGTTAGAGTGAGAAAGTGAATAAGAGCGAGTGAACGAATGAGTAAGCACAAGTGATTGAGTAAGTAAGAATGAGCTTGTGTGAGCAAGAGTGAGTGAGTGAGTAAGTTGAAGTGAGTGAGAAAGTGAGTAAGAATGAGTGCATGAGTAAAAGTGAGTGAGTGAGCGAGTAAGAGTAAGTGGTAAGTGGTAAGAATGAGACAGTGAGTAAGAGTGAGCAAGAGTGAATGAGTGAGTAAGAGTGAGTGAGTGAAGAGAGAGTAAGTGATAAAGAGCAGTACTGCAATTTCTCAATTTAAATGAGAAATGTCACGCGATGTTTACATATCTGCCCCTCTCATACTCTTTAGAAACGCGAAGAATGAAAGGCATGCTGCAAAAATTTTACCAATTTTTATTCCGTGAAAGGACATGAAAGCTTGCAATATCTGCTTTATTACTGTGTTTATTGCCGCTTTCAACACGTTGGATTCAAGGAATATGATTCACTTATCGTCTACTTATTGTTCTCTGGATATATCTATTAAATTTTTTTAGAAATTTTAATTTCAAAACCGAAATACAACATCTTTTTATGACTGCTTTTCATGCAAAATTGATCAAAGAACCCACGATTCTTTCATTTGGTCGCCAGATATAGAAAAAAGCGCTTTGCAGTCTGTCTTATGACGATCACGCCATTTTGCGGTACTGATTAAGAGTAAGTGACTCAGTAAGAGTAATTGAGAGATTGAGAGTAAGTGAGTGAGCAATAGTTAGTGAGGAAGAGGTAGTGAGGTAATGGTAGTGAGTGAGTAATATATTGTGTGTAGGTGAGAGAGAGAGAGCTCTGTTTGTCTTCGGAAAGAAGCTTTGATTTGAAGAAGGCATCCTCTCTTCCGTTCGCCTCATACAACGCAAACGCGTAAAGAAGGCATTATCTCCTCTGTGTGCCTTGTACCTGGCAAACGTGTTCGTTTAAAAAGTCAATATCTCCTCTGTGTACCTTGTACAGGGAAAAAGGATAATTTAAAGAAAGCATTATCTCCTCTGATTGCTTTATACCAGGCAAGCGCATAAAGAAGGCATTATATCCTCTGTGTGCCAGGTGCCGAGTAAACGCGCACATTTAAAGAAGGCATTATCTCCTTTGATCGCCTTATACCGGACAAACGCATTCATTTGAAGAAGGCATCATCTCCTCTGTTCGCCTTATACCGGGCAAACGTGTTGATTTGAAGAAAGCATTATCTCCTCTGCAAACACGTCCTATTGAAAGAGACATTATCACCCCCTTACTATATTTCGTAGAATAGTAGTTTGTTGGTTAAATCTTCAATGCGTTTTGCCAAGTAACTCTAACTCTTTTTTATTCTTTGCAAAGATTGTCGTTTTGGATTCATCTATATCTGTGATTGCGAAAAATGATACTGGAAAGCTACAGATAAGAAATGATTTAGGGATACTGGCCTTTCGGGGTAATGGATTTCGGGGTAGTGTCCCATTCGGGGTAATGGTTTTTGGGGAACTGTCCCATTCGGGGTAGTGGCCTTAGGGGTAATAGCATTCGGGGTACTGGCATTCAGGGTACTGGGGTGGAGCCAGATATGTCCTAACCGGATATTCTAAGCTCTCCAAGTAATTCTGGAATTCAGACGAATTGATCTACCAATATTATTGGGCTCGATATTAAGCCAATAGTAACCCGTACATGCCCTTAAAGGCCATGTTTATCATTTACAGTCCCGAGGACCCAAACAGGAAGGTTAAATTCATTTAATTATTAATTTATTTCATTAAAAAAAATATTCCAGCGTCAATCATTTTTATTGTGTAATTTTTAATTAATTTCGATTTAAAATTAAGCGCATGTACTATTTTTGCGTTTATTATCATGCTCCAAATATGTGCATAAAAAGAAGAAAGAAAAATCTCAAAATATTTCTGGCTGTGTACAAAAGAATGTCCCTACTTCAATTACAATCAAATGAGTATCCTAACATCATTTTATTCTACGAAATTTTCATAAACCCTTTTGTTTCATAACTGTCTTCGTATTAAGCTATTATACATCTGTAATGCATTACAAACGGGATTTCCATTTCCCATGGGAAAACAATCAGCATTATTATCCAATCATTCATAACATACTGAACGACGTTTGACCTATCCAGTAGTCAGCCTTATTTACCAGTGACGTGATGCTGTGCTGTGACATCATGAACTGATCTCAGAAACTCCCAGCCAGCAGCCAGCTGATTCGTCATCAACGAACGCGTCCGAAGTTGGCAGGCGAACAAGTGCAACTGCACTTGCACTCGGGAAAAATAAACAGCAGATTTACTCTCACATCCAGTGCGGAAACTTATTTACCCGACGTTCAACTATGTACCATTGTGCACGTGGAGCTCATAGACGATCGCCAGCTAACACCATAGAGGTTCGCGTTTGAATCGTATCGACCGTCAGTCCACATGAACACGTGCAACAGGCCATACACTAATCGGAGGTGTTCGTCGTTTGTTGATACTGAAAATATTGGCTCGATCAAACGGTCAAGGTAATTAGGCTCCAAAAGTGGAAACACTGCATCCATAGAACCAACTGAACTATTGACAAAAAAGTTTAGAGTGATGTGATATCTTCCATTAAATTGGTTACACACGAAATATAGTAAAAGAATTAAATGTTGTACAAGTTGACCAGTTGGCATACCTACAATAGTTGATCTTATGTTTGCCATTAATTAGCAATAAGTGATGCACGTTGATCGTTCAGGTTGGTGCTCCAATGAAAAGCAATCACCGATCAATGGTTGAACTGTTCGCTACCGCGGCATTTGAATTGTGAACAAATGGACAGCATGCCCGCCGATGAGGAGTACGAACTGGTGACAAAGCCGCAGCTCAATTTTGTACCATCGACATTAAAGTTCCGTAATGTTTTCTACACGGTTGACGGTTGGTGTGATTCACTGGTTGATGATCAATTAATGCCTAATTGTAGAGTGTTTTATTGCAGGGAAGGAAATTCTCAGCGACGTATCGGGGAAATTCAAACATGGAAGACTGGTGGCTTTGATGGGACCATCCGGGGCGGGGAAGTCGTCGCTGTTGAATGTACTGGCTGGGATGAACCTTTATGGATTGAGTGGATCGATTGTAATTGGAGACGAACCCGTTGAAGAGAATGATCCTCGAAGTGTCTACGTGGAGCAGGATTGTCCTTTACTGAACTATTTGACGGTTCGAGGAACTATGACTTACGCCGTAGACATGAAGATGCCTCGACGCACAAACACCAAAGAGAAAAGAGTCAAGGTAAGAAACTCCGGGTAGTTGAAAGTCTAATTCGTTTATAGTCTTATCGATTTTAGATCAAAGAAATTTTACAACTACTAGGACTGGAGAACAGTTCATCAACGCTGGTAAAGAATTTGTCCGGTGGAGAACAAAAAAGGCTATCGGTTGCCGTGGAACTAATCACCAACCCAGCCGTAATGCTATTAGATGAACCAACAAGTGGGCTCGACAGTGTGGCTTCAACGCAAATCATATCCCATTTGAAGTCCTTGGCTATGGGAGGCCGTACGATTGTTTGCACTATTCATCAACCCGCATCCAGTTTGTTTCAATTGTTCGACGATGTATATCTGCTGGTCAAAGGACGATGCTTGTACTTCGGAACTATTGATGGTATGATCCCATCTCTGGAATCAGCAGGCTTCCATTGCCCAGAGTACTACAACCCAGCGGATTTTGCCATCGAGGTTCTTACATCAGAAGACCACGATTCAAAAGAAGCAATGATCGTACGCACGAATACGGAAATGAGGGAACTGTTCGAAGGGGGACCCTCGAGTCCCACTACAAATAGACCGGATGTGGCCGTTAGGCGTTACCAAGTTCCGTTTTGGTATCAGTTTTTAGTATTGCTCAAAAGATCAGCGATCTCCACGGCTAAGGATGAGGTATGACGTTCTCGTAAACATGCATATTTATAATTTGATTTTTTTTTTGTTCAAAACAGTTTTTCTTGAAAGTACGAGTCGGACTGTACATAGCTTTAGGATTAGTGTTCGGCATAGTGCACTATGACATAGGAAACGACGCCAGTAAAATGATTGCCAATGCCAGCTGCTTCTTCCAGATTTTTGCAATCGTCTACTTCTGTAATGCCATGGCTGTGATAAACTGTAATAAGTTTTGAATTTCCTTCATGTACAATCATTTATCATAGCTCTTTCCACAGACACCGAGGAAGCAAACGTCACCATCAAGGAAATCGCCAACAACTGGTACTCTCGTGAGGCGTACTTCTTTTCCAAGCTACTGAACGATCTCCCGCTGCAAATCATTTGCCCACTCTTGATGCTCCCTTCCTTCTACTACATATCCGGGCAACCCCTAGAGCTACATCGGTTCGCCATGGTTTGGTTGATGGTATTCTGCGGCGGAGTCATCGGGCAGTACATTGGCGTATTCGCGGGGATCTGCTTCAGCATGAAAACGCAAAATTTCGTCGTTGCCAATGCCTGCATAGTGCCGATCATATTCTCGGGATTCTTCATCAACTCCAAGGATTTGGTGCCATATCTGAAGCCGATGAGCGATGTGTCGTTTTTTCAGTATTTGTTCCACGGTGCAATGCAGGCGGTGTACGGATATGGGAGAGAGAATCTTAAATGCGCACAAATTTATTGCTACTATAAGAAACCCGCCAGTATTTTGGAGCAGTTCGATATTGATCCTTACGGATTTGGGAGGAACGTGGCCATTCTTGCAGGAATCATAAGTATTTTATTGGTGGCAATTTATATAGCTTTTGTAGTTAGATTAAGACGGTTCAAGTAATGAAGTAAACTTATTTTCTTACAAGATCACTTTAACTGTTCTTCCGAAATTCCAATTGATATATTCCATTGATTTAACAGTCACAGTTTTTTATGTCTACCCAACGTATTAGTTCTACTTCAGCTGAAATAGATTCTTTTATATCGTCCAACCATTTTGTATTGTATTCAATCAATAACATAACCACAGCGGATAAGACGGTGCTCAATTCAATGTCCTATTCTATTCTATTTTCAATTTTGATGATTCATAAGCCGGCTGCCGCAAGTCTGGAAGGAGCCTCGGATTCCTGGCAAGAATCTCGGATTCATGGCGCGAGTCTTGGATTTCTGGCGAAATTCTCGAATTCCTGACAAAAATACTTATTCCTGACAGACATTTTGGGTTCCTGGTAGGGTTGTTGGATTCTTAGCATGAATCTCGGTTCACTGGCGAAAATCTTTTATACCGTGGTGGAAATCTCGGATACATGGCGGTATCCTGGGATTCCTGGCAGGAATCTTAGACTGACGGAAATCTCGGATATATCTAGGAATCTCGGTTTCCTGTCTGAAATCTTGGGCACCTCGGATTCCTGACGGGAATCTCGGATTCCTGACGGAAATCTCGGATTCCTGACGGAATCTCGGATTCCTGACGGGAATCTGGGATTCCTGACGGGAATCTGGGATTCCTGACGAGAATCTCGGATTCCTGACGAGAATCTCGCGGATTCCTGATGAGAATCTCGCGAATTTCTGATGGGAATCTCGCGGATTCCTGACGGGAATCTCGGATTCCTGACGGGAATCTCGGATTCTCGACGGGAATCTCGGGAAATCTGGGATTCCTGACGGGAATCTGGGATTCCTGACGGGAATCTGGGATTCCTGACGGGAATCTGGGATTCCTGACGGGAATCTGGGATTCCTGACGGGAATCTGGGATTCCTGACGGGAATCTGGGATTCCTGACGGGAATCTGGGATTCCTGACGGGAATCTCGGATTCCTGACGGGAATCTCGGATTCCTGACGGGAATCTCGGATTCCTGACGGGAATCTCGGATTCCTGACGGCAATCTCGGATTCTGACGGGAATCTCGGATTCTGACGGAATCTCAGTTCCTGACGGGAATCTCAGATTCCTGACGGAATCTCGGATTCCTGACGGGAATCTCGGATTCCTGACGGGAATCTCGGATTCTGACGGGAATCTCGGATTCCTGACGGAATCTCGGATTCCTGACGGGAATCTCGGATTCTGACGGGAATCTCGGATTCTGACGGGAATCTCGGATTCTGACGGGAATCTCGGATTCCTGACGGAATCTCGGATTCCTGACGGGAATCTCGGATTCCTGACGGGAATCTCGGATTCCTGACGGGAGTACCGGAGTCCCGACGGCTAACCCCGATTCCCGTCGGCAGCCTCGGATTCCTGACGGGAATCTCGGATTCCTGACGGGAATCTCGGATTCCTGACGGGAATCGCGGATTCCTGACGGGAATCGCGGATTCCTGACGGGAATCGCGGATTCCTGACGGGAATCTCGGATTCCTGACGGGAATCTCGGATTCCTGACGGGAATCTCGGATTCCTGACGGGAATCTCGGATTCCTGACGGGAATCTCGGATTCCTGACGGGAATCTCGGAATCCTGACGGGAATCTCGGATTCCTGACGGGAATCTCGGAATCCTGACGGGAATCTCGGATTCTGACGGGAATCTCGGATTCTGACGGAATCTCGGATTCCTGACGGAATCTCGGATTCCTGACGGAATCTCGGATTCCTGACAGGAATCTCGGATTCCTGACGGAATCTCGGATTCCTGACGGAATCTCGGATTCCTGACGGGAATCTCGGATTCCTGACGGGAATCTCGGATTCAGGACGGGGATCTCGGGTTGCGGACGGGTGACTGGGGTTCAGGCGGGGGATCTCGGGTTCCTGACGGGAATCTCGGATTCCTGACGGGAATCTCGGATTCCTGACGGAATCTCGGATTCTGACGGAATCGCGGATTCCTGACGGGAATCTCGCGGATTCCTGACGGGAATCTCGGATTCCTGACGGGAATCTCGGATTCCTGACGGGAATCTCGGATTCCTGACGGGAATCTCGGATTCCTGACGGGAATCTCGGATTCCTGACGGGAATCTCGGATTCCTGACGGGAATCTCGGATTCCTGACATGAATCTCGGATTCCTGACGGGAATCTCGGATTCCTGACGGGAATCTCGGATTCCTGACGGAATCTCGGATTCTGACGGGAATCTCGGATTCGTGACGGAGATCTCGGATTCCTGACGGGAATCTCGGATTCCTGACGGGAATCTCGGATTCCTGACGGGAATCTCGGATTCCTGACGGGAATCTCGGATTCCTGACGGGAATCTCGGATTCCTGACGGGAATCTCGGATTCCTGACGGGAATCTCGGATTCCTGACGGGAATCTCGGATTCCTGACGGGAATCTCGGATTCCTGACGGGAATCTCGGATTCCTGACGGGAATCTCGGATTCCTGACGGGAATCTGGGATTCCTGACGGGAATCTCGGATTCCTGACGGAATCTCGGATTCCTGACGGGAATCTCGGATTCTGACGGAATCTCGATTCCTGACGGAATCTCGGATTCCTGACGGAATCTCGGATTCTGACGGGAATCTCGGATTCCTGACGGAATCTCGGATTCTGACGGAATCTCGGATTCTGACGGGAATCTCGGATTCCTGACGGAATCTCGGATTCCTGACGGAATCTCGGATTCCTGACGGAATCTCGGATTCCTGACGGGAATCTCGGATTCCTGACGGAATCTCGGATTCTGACGGAATCTTGGATTCCTGACGGAATCTTGGATTCCTGACGGGAATCTTGGATTCCTGACGGAGATCTGGGATTCCTGACGGAATCTCGGATTCCTGACGGGAATCTCAGTTCCTGACGGGAATCTCGGATTCCTGACGGGAATCTCGGATTCCTGACGGAATCTCGGATTCCTGACGGAATCTCGGATTCCCTGACGGAATCTCGGATTCCTGACGGGAATCTCGGATTCCTGACGGGAATCTCGGATTCCTGACGGGAATCTCGGATTCCTGACGGGAATCTCGGATTCCTGACGGGAATCTCGGATTCCTGACGGGAATCTCGGATTCCTGACGGGAATCTCGGATTCCTGACGGGAATCTCGGATTCCTGACGGGAATCTCGGATGACTCTTTTGGCTCAATGACCCTTTCGGCCAAACAACTCTTTTGGCCTAATGACCCTTTCGGTCAAATTACCCTTTCGGCCAAATGACCCTTTCGACCAAATGTCTTATTCAGCCAAATCCAAACGACCCTTTCGGCCAAACGACGCTTTCGGCCAAGTGACCCATTCGGCCAAATAACTTTCGGCCTATTGGTCTTTTCGGCCAAATGGTAATTCGACCAATTAGCTTTCGGCCAAATGGCTTTCGGCCAAATGACCCTTCTCCATCTCGGATTCCTGACGGGAATCTCTGATTCCTGACGGGAATCTCTGATTCCTGACGGGAATCTCTGGCACTTCTGAGAGGAATTTCCGATTTCTGGCGGTATCCGGGTTCCTGGCGAGAATGTCCGTTTCCCGGGTTCGAATACTGATTCCTGACCTGAGACTCAGATTCCCTACGGGAGCTCCTTATTCCTGGCAGGAATCTCGGATTCCTGAAGGGATTCGGAATCTCAGGATTCAGTCGAAGTACGAAAAGCGTGTCTCACATTTTTTGTGACCTCACACACACACACATACGAACATCATCTCAACTCGTTGAGCTGAGTCGATTAGTACATAACACCGTGGGTATCCGAGCCTTCTTTCAAAAGTTCGGTTTAGATGTGATCCTATAGTTTTTACGTTTACTTAGTATACGAGAAAGACAAAAAGGCAAAGGGCACTGCGTGGCCAACAGTTAATATTAATAAGATTTGAGATTCAGCTCGTAAAATATAGTTTCAATAATTTTTATCGCATGAGTTTACTTTAAGAAAAATGAGCAGGACCACTACTTTTGCGCACATACAAAACATCAAACCCCATGAATGTTTAACTAGAATTATTTCAACTAAAAAGGACTAGAATTAGTCCGAAAATCATTCAGGAAGATGTATGTTAGATTACCTATCCTTCACATTTATTGGATTAGTAACGCAAAGTGTTCAGAAATTGACAAAAGATGTGAACGAAATGCTTTAGCCACGTGCGCCCCTATCGGTGGGTAGTGAAATTTAAACACATGTGCAAGTTCAAATTAGAAGTACATTCAAGTTCAAACCCTGATCATTTTCCGTACTATGACATTGTTGCAATTTTGACTACATTGTTCCGATTGGTTTCACATTAGTATTACGATTAAGTATTATTGAGCGTCTTAAGGGTAATGTTACAGAGTTAAAAGACTTCACTATTCTATTTACTTCCACTATAAGATTATAGGGCAAATAAATGGAAATGTAAAGGCATTTAACTCCATTGCTGGTAAGATAAACTTCATGATCAATTAATTTCAATCGAAGATAATGCACTAGCTCACAGGGCTGGGATGGAAATAATTATTTATTGATAAGGAGATTTCTTTGGTAATCAATGCATGGAGCATAATGTAATTTGGTAAATTCCCAACGCGAAAGATTGATTTCAACTGGATCCGAAACGATAATATCGCGTGCCTTTCGCGCAAGCTCATCTGAGGTCTGGTATCTTTTTGTGTATGACTTATTGAGCAGATGAACCTTTCTTCAATTTTCTTTCCTTGCACACACGAACATTGCAATGGAATACTTTCGCAACACGCTCAGAATGTTCTACAAAACTGAATCATGTTTATCATGAATCAATTTAATCGATAGTAGAAATTTATACATTAAAATGTGATTTTATAAATCAATCCATAAATAAAATATCTGCTTACGTGATCACAGAAAAAAACTTAAGTTTTATTTCAGGGGTTGACTTCTTATTTAAACCGAACTTCCCCAGTATGACAAACAACATCTGAATTTGCTTTTATTTTTTAAATTTTTTTGTCGGGAAAACTCATTATTGAAGTTGAAGGTCAAGTCAACATAAGTTAAACAGCGTACAAACACTTTTGTGTATGCAAAAAAAGTTTACTGAAAAAAACAAAAATGATCATCCAAATAAAACACATTATGGACCCAATCCATTTTGCATGAAAAAATCTTAGCGTGGATAACTTTCTTACCTGGTATACCCGCCCTGCACAGTAAACGCTGTTTGAGCTGAGCATATTCTCTTTGCTTCAAACTTCTCTTGGCTCGCATAGTTCAAGACTTCCATTCTACACAAATAAATTAAGCGTCCAAACCTCTTCGGTACTGGTGTTCTGAGGTTGGTTTTGATTTGCAGAGTTTGTATTTTGAATAATATTTCGATGCCACTGCGCTAATGTTTGGTTTACAGTTGAAGGCCAATGGGATGATCAGTTTCATTAAATTGAAATTTAAACGTGTTCAACTTATTTTCAGTTCAAATGAGTTGAACGCTTAGATGCAAATTCTCCCACAGAAACGCACTTTGTAGTAAATGCTGTGACATGGGTGCAAGAGCAGTTCTAGATTGCACATTTACACAACTAAACGCAGGTCACTTAAGCACGCTTGGAAATAGCTCTTTCAGTGCACTGCAGTGCAGTCAACACACGGCTTCAAATGGCAAATTCTCTCTAAACCTAGACCAACAGATGCCTACATAGATGTGAGAGAGCTTAGGATTCCCTCCTGCAGGTCCAGTGTTCGTGACCGGGTCCATCCTATCAAGTCTTGGATCGAACGCACATTTTCGAACTTCGAACGGCCAGTCAGTAGGGCCGTGTCTTGCAGCGACCGTAAATTGATTCAATTAATTCACTCTCGTTTACTCTCTTGCTCAGTGCAGACGTTCAGTTGCGCCTTCGCCTTTCCAGCCCGGGCTTAATTCGTGCAGTGCGCTTCAAGCCATTCGGTCCCGTTGCTGTGTTTCTGTTTCACTTGAAAAGTGATATTTCGGGGTGTTGTCGATGCGGAGGGTTTGTGGAGAAAGCTTGAGTGCGCGCTTGTTAACCAACCACCTGCATGAGTTTCAAGTGCTTTCCAGTCAAGTCCTTATCAGTGTTCAAATTTCGAGTGATTGCCATCGATGAGGATTGCGATTGCGCCTCGGATTGACGACGAATGACACATTTCGATAGTGCTTTGTAGTGGTGGGGAGGCGATGGACATTTATTCATGAGGCGGTTTGTGTGGTGATATCCTTTCTAAGTGAGTTAATTTTGAAGGAAATAAGTGCGTAGTTGGGAGCTTGGATGATGGCCGATTGAGAGATAAGAAAAAAGATACTGAAGGAGTGTAACATTGGCTTAGTAATCGAGTATAAACAAAAAAACTAAGCCTTCACTTATAGTAGTAAAGTAGCTGACCATCCATCTATCCGATACTCTTATCACATTTGATTAGAGTAAACAATGCAGCTGCGCGGGCCTTCAGATAAGCAAGTCCGGTATCAATAATCGTAATGAGTGGCGGAACAGAAAATAAAAACAACATTTCCTTGAAAGGCAATGTTTTTAGTAAACTAATCATGTAATCCTACCCTTATTCTCGTTCGCCGATTTTGGCTAGACAAATCTCGGATGAAGAGTTTTGACCTAGTTTAGGCAAACTAAGTACCATGCTGCTTAATAAGGAAAAACAAATCTGATTCTCAGTTTCGAAATTTGTTTCGATACCTATTTACCGTGATTTCGTAATCAAATTATGCAGGCCGGGACTGAAATATGCATCAAAATCGGGATAATTTTGTTACAGTAATATCCAGAATAATATCCCTGGTGAATTTTGCGGTGGTAAAATAGGGATTAGGACAAAAGTGGACTTTTTATATTTTCAATTATTGAAAACATTTCACAAATATAATGCAATTTATGCCTTGGTAAGGCTAAATACGTTAAAAGTACTAAAAGAAGTTAAAAAGGCTTATAAAAGCTTTCATAAAAGATATTTCAATTGTAAAAATATAAATGAATTGGTAATAGATCCAATCAGCGGACGTTAGATTTTCTTACAATCTTCTTATCTTCTCTTATATATAAAAATGAAATGGTCTGTGTTCGTATCCGCATAACTCGAAAACGGGTGGATGGATTTTTTTCATTTCTTCAGCAGAAACATTCGTTATAGTTTCCAACGGGTTTATATGATATTTCCTAATGCGAAAATTACGAGTAAAGTTGATTAAATCGTAAAAAACTAAAATTTAGATTCGTATCGAAATTTTGCATGTGCAGTTCTCAACGCGTATTGCCGCCTACTATGCAGGACAACGTCTGCCGGGTCGACTAGTTCTGTATAAGATCCAACCAATCTGTACTAGGCATATGCAAAATTTGCTAGATATTCAATATTTGTATCAGAATGTAGTAATTGGCATATTACCTGTTATCATACAGATTTTGGTAGGTTCTTACACAGAAAGAAAATCTAACAAACGCTGGTCAGGTGTATGAACTTGTTTATACGGCGGTTTTCACTAAACAAGTGCCAAGACGCCAACGAGAAATCCGCGTGGATCAAATGCTCTGTATCAGAGGACCAGAGTGGAACAATAATCGATTTAACCTTGAGAAGCAATGCAATTATTAAACTAATCTTGTAAACTGTTTCATACCGGATTGCTTATTAACATGCAAAACACGTTTAACTACCGACGCGACGCGATGCTTCATTGGAAGAGGGTTAGCGAGCTGAACTGTAGATTATAAACATGACCTACGGGTGTCATAAATTGTGTTTCGAACAATTGTAATAATAAAAATTACATGGAGATTGTATGCAAATTATTTCAAATATTTTTAGTTACTACAAGTATGTTCTCAAATAATTATATTTTATTAAACTTTAACACAAACATATGGATGACGAGGGAAAAGCTACATTGAGAATCTTTACCTGCTAAGATTAATCAGTGACTGTCTAAGACGAGTCTAGTACTTTCTATTTAGCTCCACCACGTTTTGTTATCTTTCCAGATACGAATTTCGACCTCAACTGTGAGACCGTCTTCAGTATCTCGTACTTGACTGGACTATCGACAAGTCGAGTCAAGTACAAGACACTGAAGACGACCTCACAGTTGGGGTCGAAATACGTATCTGGAAAGATAACAAAACGTGGTGGAATTAAATAGAAAGTATCAAACTCGTCTCAGACACCCCGCAAAAAAAACTTAAATAATTATTTTCATTAATCAGTGATTAGCTGATACTTGAAATGAACCTTAGTCTGGTTAAAATCAAAATTCAAATTTATCTTTGTCCTGTTATCTAGAATTGCGTGGTTCAGAGATTCTATTGAATGCAAATTTGAATCTCAAATAGATGGTTAAGGGTCGTTTGGCCGAAACCCATCTGGCCGAAAGTCATTTGGTCGAAAGGGTCGTTTGGCCGATAGGATCATTTGGTCGAAAGGGTCGTTTGGCGGAACGGGTCATTTAAGTACACTCAAAATAATTTTCACTTAAGAGATACATGAAAACATATGCGGATATTTTCCATCTAGTTTCGTTTATAGAAATTAAATGATTTGTTAGTGATGGTACTCACTGCTCTCAATTCACTAAAAAATGTAATTAAATTTAATTGAATTGAAATTTCAACAAACACATAAATTTTAAGTGAATTGAAATAATAGTTTGCGGAATACTCGTGTGAGTGATAATAATTCCCGTCCTGTAGAGGCGGACTGGACCAAAAATAAAGTTATGAAATATTTATTTCATACTCAAAGTCTCAATTTTGTAAATTGCTCTCATGATGTTTCTGCACAATTTTGAATTAGCGATTGATGCAAAACATAGACTTCGGTCTGAGTACTCCACTCATATATTTTTCATACATTCGTGACAAGTAGTATCAACTAGAAAAGAATATAGGTATTCTTTTCTACGTTTTCATTTAAATTTCACTACATTTCTTTTTGGTATGCATATGACATGTGAGTAAGTTTTATTAGACACAAGTAAGGTCGTCATAACTGTAGATTTTTAAAGCCTACCTGATTTTTATAGTGGAAATTAAGTGACAATTATTTTGAGTGTAGTAAAGTAGGGTAATTTATCCGAAAGTATCATTTGGCCGAAAGAGTCGTTTGGCCGTAAGCGTCATTTGGCCGAATAGGCTGAAAAGGTCATTGGGACAGTGAGAAAGTAGGAGTGAGAAGAGAGACGTCTCACTACCCACTTCGTTCTACTCACTTTTTACAGTGAGAAGTGAGAACTCCTTATTTCTCACTTCTCCTGTAAAAAATGAGAAGGGTGGAGTGAGTAATGAGACGCCTCACTCTTCACTTCGCGCTTCTTACTTTCTACAGTGAGAAGAGAAAAAAGAAAAGTGAGACGTCTCACTACTCATTTATCACTTATCGCTGTAAAAAGTGAGAAGCGTAAAGTGAGTAGTGAAACGTCTCACTACCCACTTCGCACTACTTACTTTTCACAGAGAAAAGAGTAGTTCTCAAATGACCATTCGTCCAAACGACCCTTTCAGCCATACGACTCTTTCGGCCAAACGACTCTTTCGGCCTAATGACCCTTCCGGCCTAATGAAACGACCGTTTCGGCCTATTGGTCTGTTCGGCCAAATGGTATAGTCGGCCAAACAACTTTCGGCATAGTAGCATTCGGCAGACGGGACTCGGCCAAACGGCCCTCCCACGAAATAGATCGCGTATATTGCCGAAACAAGATTGAATTTCATTTATTGAACGGCTACTCAGTCTTGCACTTATTACAACGAGTTTTTTATTTACCCGACGTTTCGACACGGGGATCACGCTAAAAATGAACTACTCAAAATTGAGTCGAATTCGACTCATTTTCATTAAAAACGGGACAACTCAAAATTTGAGTAAAAGATACTACTTCAATAAAATGATGATTGCACTTAAACTAGGAGTCTGTTTGTCGTAAAATGCACTTAGATAGATAGATAAACTTGATTCGCATCTGTCGTATTAAAAATTGATGGAAGGCCAAGCTTAACTTTCGCGAAATCATCATTTTATTGAAGTAGTATCTTTTACTCAAATTTTGAGTTGTCCCGTTTTTAATGAAAATGAGTCGGATTCGACTCAATTTTGAGTAGTTCATTTTTAGCGTGATTGTGTCTTTTTCAAGGGGAAAATATTTTTGTTGTTTGCCGTCGTATGTTTAGTCTAATATGCACCGTCTGTTTGTCTAATTGTCCGTACATGACTTCGGAAGCACTGTTATCAATTTTTATTTTTTTCCAAGCTAATGGCGCAAATTTTCTTTAAAATTCTTTAAAATAATAAGAAATTAAGAAAATTTGCGCTATTAGCTAGAAAAAAAATGAAAATTGATAACAGTGCTTCCGAAGTCATGTACGGACAATTAGACAAACAGACGGTGCAAGTTAGACTAAACATATGACGACAAACAACAACAATATTTTCCCCTTGAAAAAGACACAATCCTCGTGTCGAAACGTCGGGTAAATAAAAAAACCCAGATTAATCCACCTAGCGTTGGTGGTGCCTTTCTCGCATTTAGTTAAGACACCAACCTTATATGGGGTTTATATCGTCCGATGTACCATTTTCTTCATAACTTTTAAACGCAAGGGCCGATCGTTATAAAATTCAATAGTGATCAACAAGGCTTTGTCCCCTGTCGAATGAAACTTGTTGCGAGAAAATCGGTTAAGGATTACTATATGAAAAGTTGTCTAATGTTTTTTATAGATTTTGTGCACACACATACACACATACATACACACACACATACACACGGACAGACAGACATGTGCTCAGCTCGTCGAGGTGAGTCGATTGGTATATAATACTATGGGTCTCAGAGGCTTCTATAAAAAGTTCGTTTTCGGAGTGAAATGATAGCCTTTCGGTACAACTTAGTTGTACGAGAAAGGCAAAAACGTTGTAATAAGTGCAAGACTGAGTAGCTGTTCAATAAATGAAATTAAAAGGTACAGTTGATCCATAATCAGTAAACAAGATTGAATGTTTTTTTGTTTTGAAAATTAGTTAGGGAACAGCATAAAGCCGAGAAAGTCGTTTTGTGCAGCATGATTTGGACTCTAAATAATATTCAAACTCTTCTGTAAATCTATAATCAATGAAATTAAGTATCATTTCCCGTGGTAATTGAAGAAAATTTAATTTGAACGTTTAAACAGACAGACTTAGAGTGAAAAAATAAAAACACTTCAAACTGAAATTTAAATAACTTTTCCAACAAAATTCAAAAATATTCCCCTAAAAATTCAAAAGTGTAAGACGGAAAAGGAGGGGTTTAAATTGTTGATTACGATGTTGTTGATTCGTTTTGATGATGATGATGATGATGATGATGATGATGATGATGATGATGATGATGATTTAGGCATGGATCTATAATGGAAGACAAACAAAAACAAAACAGATGGAAGCTGGAGGTGAGCTGGAGGTGAGCCAGCCAAGGGCTGAAAACCTCTTTAATAAAGACAATAATAATAATAATAACAGACGGAAGCTAAAGTAAAGAAGAGGACAATTTTAAGGAAAAATTCGACAGGAGATGCACAAAGAATTAAATTCTAACATCAATCTCTTTCAAAAACATATAGATTTGGTTCATATACTCTAGATCAAGGCCCGCCTACACGCATTTCTCCACCTAAATAATTATAAACACGGATTTCCATGTTCCATGTTGAACGTACATGGGTCCGATCCCCGAAATGAGAAAATGATTCATGATATTGATATAATTCATGATTTCATTATTTTTTGGTTGCTGACATTGTAAAATAAAAAAAAGTTTAACACAGGGCTCGAACTTGAGTTCACTGAGGGGAAGTCCGTCGTGCTACTTCTCAGTCATTCTTGCTTCTTGGGAACGGAGTGTTAGAAGTATAACCTGTTATGCATTTCGTCGACTGATGGTGATTACTCAGTATTATGAATAATATTTGTGGAAAAATGAATTATAACCATGATTTCATTAACTTGTCAGTTCAATGGTGTTTGTAATTAAATAGAATATGATTTTCTTCTTGTTTAATATTTTACTATACTACAAATATATCAAATTTTCGGCATATTTTAAGAATTCATCATTGAAATATGTTTTCTTCATTATCATAGAGCCGTTACAATCACATCAAATATGTAGTGGGATATAAGACAGTAGCAGGAAAAAAGGGAAGAAAAATGAAGAATTAGTAAGAAGAAAAAGTAAAGGAAGGAAGGTAGAAAAAAAGGAGAAAGAAGTTGGAAGTAATAGGAATTCATTGAACAATTTTCAGTTCTCACATCTCACCTCCCACTTGTCGCACCTAACTTCTCATTTCTCACTCCTCGGTCCTCACTTCTCATTTCTCACTTCTCACTTTCCATTTCTCACTTCTCCGCTCTCTCCTCGCACTTCTCACTTTTCAGTTTCCACTTCTCATTTCTCACTACTCATTTCTCACTATTTGCTTTGCAATTCTCACTTCTTACTTCTCGATTCTCATTTGGTCGGGGTTCAGCCAAATCACACCAAGCGCCAATGAAAAATTTCCAATTTTATTGTCAAAGTTTTCATGAATAATTCAATAATTTACAAATCGCATCGGACACCGTTCAAAGCCATAACTGAGGATATCCTGCAACAAATGTACGCATGATTTGACAAAAAATACTTTCCGTTTTCATTTTGCGAACAACATTTTACAAGTCAGTCGAAAAGCCGCTTGGTGCGGTTTGGCTGAACCCCGACCATTTCTTATTCGAATTTCTCTTCTAACTTCTCCTTTTTCACTTCTCACCTCTTACTTGTCACTTCTCACTTTTTGCTTCGAATTTCTCATTTTTAACTTCTCACTTTTCTTCTCACTTCGCACTTTTCACTTATAATTTCTCGTTTTGCAATTCAGTTTCTATTTCTCACGTCTTATTTCTAATGAGATGGGAGAAATGTTCCATTTATCACTTCTTGCTGTACACTTCATGTAATTTTTACTACTCCAGTTTTTTTTGTTCTATTCGGCCAAACGGCATTCAGCCAATGGCCCAACATCGTAGATGTCGTGCATGTAAACTGGTTCTGACAACCAGAGCTATGAATAACCGAATGTTTTCGGTGAAGCCCATCGGCCTTCATTGTCACCCTCTTTTCGTAACATATTCATAATCGACTGAACCCTAACAATTTCCGATCGAATTTCAGTCAGTGAATATTTGTTTAGATTTAGCTAACTAATAAATTACTGTTGAACTGAACACTGACATGATGATTTAAACAATTACCCAGATAGATCTGACCCCGATGTTCAGCTGAGGAACATTTTTAGCGCCAAAAGCTAATATAAACAAGGTCAATTATGTTCCCTTCGAACGCAGTGACCATTTTCAGAACCAATCAAATGAATGAATCTGTGAAAAAGAAAGCTGAGTAAGTCATTCTAAGTTTTGAATAGTCATGCGACGTTTGTCAAATTTCGGGCCGAAGTTGCTTCGTGAAGGTGAATATTTTATGCTCTGCTGACAACATTGAGTTAGCGAGGTGAAAATGCATTAAATGGGGAGCGGGCCATTTGGCATAAGGTCATTTGGCATGAAGGCCATTTGGCTTAACGGTCATTTGGAATAACGGACATTTGGCATAATTGTGACCAGCGTCAAAAGTGAGGGTCCTTTGGCATAACGGACATTTGGCATAATTTTTCTTTGCATTCGCTAAATGAGGAAACACCCCGACATTATCCTCTCGTGGAATGAATGCATTTGCAATGCAATGCAAAAGTAGGCGCATGCCCGGATCAGAGCAGTGGTGGATGGAATCCCTTATTGAAAAGTAGGTGTTTGGCCGGATTATGACAATGAAGGATGTGATCCCTTCTTTAAAAGAAGGTGCTTGCCCGGCTTTTGGCAATGGAGGATATGATCTCTTCTTTAAAAGTAGGCGCTTTCCCGGATTAAGGTCATGGTGGATGCGATCCCTTCTTCAAAGGTAGGCGCTTGCATGGATTATGGCAATGTAGGATGTGACCCCTTCTTTAAAAGTAGGCGCTTGCCCGGATTATGACAATGGTGGATGTTATTCCTTCTTTAAAAGAAGGCGCTTGCCCGGATTGAGGCAGTGGTGGATGTGATCCCTTCTTTGAAAATAGGCGCTTGCACGGATTATAGCAGTGGAGGATTTGATTTGTTCTTTAAAAGTAGGCGCTTGTCCGGATTGAAGCAATTGTGGATGTAATCCCTTCTTTAAAAGTAGGTGTGTGGCCTGAATTATGGCAATGGTGGATGCGATCCCTTCTTTAAAAGTAGGCCCTGCCCGGATTATGGCAATGGTGGCAAAGCTAAATCAACAAAAATGACAGTTGTGCACCGCCTCCGTATCGAGTGGTGTGCCTCGAAAACGCGAGCACTTTGAAACTTGGATTCCGTCAGGAGTGATCTTAAACAGTTTCAGCGATTAATCTTATATATAAAAATGAAATGGTCTGTGTTCGTATCCGCATAACTCGAAAACGGCTGGATGGATTTTTTTCATTTCTTCAGCAGAAACATTCGTTATAGTTTCCGACGGGTTTATATGATATTTCCTAATGGGAAAATTACGAGTAAGGTTGAGCAAACCGTGAATAACTAGAATTGTGATCCCTTTACGAACTTTGCATGGGCAGTTCGGAATGCACATTCTCGCCTACTATGCAGGACAACGTCTGCTGGGTCAACTTGTGATGGATAAAAGTTAGCCAATAGAACATGCTGATGAATGTTTGATTATTAGTTGAACTAAGGTTGAAAGTACAGTTAATAAGCTTAAGTGCTGAAAGCAGCATGGGTGACTCTTTCTAACGTTTATACAGCGTTAAAATAGTTAGAATAGCGTTAGTAAAACAACCTAAGGAGTATGCGAAGGGACACCTCCCTTATTTTCTTTGCTATTTATATATGTCAAAGTGACGGTGTTGAGAAAGCAGCAGCCATTGAATCTGGAGATGCGGAGTTCAAATCTTGGTAGCTGTGCATCATCGTGTAATCGCGAAAGAACGTAAAACAGCCGAATAGATTTGTCAGATTTTCTGGTAAAAGGACTAAATAGAAGTTCTTGGTCATATGTATAGCACACATATTCTGACATTCAATGTTAGTTGGGATCTCATATTATACACGCTACCCAATATCTCAATATCAAAAATAATCTCCAATTAAAATATCAAGATAAATCTATAAAATCAATTTTTAATTCAAAACCCCAAATCCGCAATCCTTACTTCAAACCCAAATTAAACCAATATCTATATTTCCAGGTTATTGGTTGTTGAATTTTGGTTTGGAGTTTGGATTGTGGATTTAGGGTTTGGAATTAAAAATTAGTTTTGTAGAATTATCTTGACATTTTACTTGGAGATTGTTCAATGTAAAATCCAATAGCAAAATCTAATCTAAACCAAATATCCAATATTTGATATTCAAGTTCTATAATTCGACCTTTAAATCAATTTTCCTAATTAAATATTCCTGTTAAATGTTTCCAAATCTCGTAAATGATTATATCTAATCGTCAAATGATGATGAAAATGAGCATGAATCAAAACGGTTTGGGTTTCAATTTTGATCCAGTCATATCCAGGACCGGAACAATACCCCTACATATGTTCACAAGGCTCATTCAAAATACGTTAAATGATCAGGCCCCATATTCGCATATACTTTTGATGAGCTAACATTCATTAATTCATACATTAGATATTTTTTCCGACAAAAATGAAAAATGATGGCTTTAGATAGATACTGTATCAGCATTAGATTGGCATGGCATTTGCTATGTGGTTTCTTTGGATGGGTGTTCTAGAGTTAGTTTCCACACGATTGGAGGTTTTTCCTAATTTTCCTTATCATATAACTTTATTCTTATTTCAAGAAATGAATACCAGAACCTTAAAAATTTAGGCTTTATTGGCCCTTTATCCATGATTGCAAATATCCAACATTCGCATTTTAAGCAATCAATTTATTTTGAATGCCAGAAAGCGTCCAGCGATAAGATGCGCGACCATAAAGTAATACCATGCTGGTGATAACTGGATTCAATTTCCGATCCGGTCAACTGATGTTTTGTTTGGTAATTTCCTTGACTTCCCTGGGGTTAAAACCATCATCATGCTAAGCACATGTTATACGAATTTCGAAACAATAAAATGGGTTAGCCACCGTGAAGTTGATAATTATGTATACAAGTACACATATTGTGTATGCTCGACCAAGTTCTCAATAAACGCTTAGTTGTGAGATAGCAATGTCCCAGTAGGGCTTGTACATATTGTCAACAAAAAATAAGAAGATAGTCTTATTTTTCCATGCTAATCGAGATTGTGTTCAGCACACTATGAGCTTGTATGATTATATCTTATCAAATTGTTCTCTCTCGTCTTCCCTATCAGGTAGAACATCAGCAAAAACGCCCTAACCCATCGCTTTGTTTACTACATCGATATCAATTGCTCCACTTCACCTTTGACCGGGTGAACGTCGCAAGCGCAAACGGCGATCATTCGCGTCTTAGTCAACACCGTAGCGGGATGCTGCGAGCGCTCGGCTCCACTGAGAGCGTTTCGCTGTAGCACCATCACGAGTAAGAAGCGACCATTCTCGATCCCTTTGCCAATATGGAGAACAACACTGCGATCCAAATTGACGCCCCGAAGGAAGATTTGAAGCGGACTACCTGTTTGAGCTTCCGAAAGATTTCCTACGTCGTCAAAGACAACGATGGGAAGGACAAACATCTGCTGCGTGAAGTAGGAGGCTGTTTCCAGTCTGGGCGATTGACTGGGATTCTTGGACCGTCTGGTGCGGGAAAATCTACTTTGCTGAACATTCTTAGCGGTTTCAAGTAAGTTGACATACGATCGGCCTAATTTCAACTTCTATAACATCCGCACATTTCAGAGTTAAAAACGTGTCTGGGGAAATCCTAGTCAACGGAAGCATCATCAACCAGGACAAGTACCGCCGTGAAGTGACGTACACCTCACAGGATGTCAGCATGTTGGGAAACCTAACGCTTCGAGAGAGCTTGGAGTTCGCTGCAGAGCTCAAACTGCCGAAATCCGTATCCAGTGTCGTCAAGTCCAAAACTGTTAACGACACCATCAAACTGCTGGGACTGCAAAAATGTGCCAACAATCCGGTCCACGCCATTTCCGGCGGTGAGAAGAAACGGCTCTCCATAGGGTTGGAGTTGATCTCGAACCCGAAGATTATGTTCTTCGACGAGCCGACCAGCGGGCTGGACATCATCGCTGCCATGCAGGTGATCGCCCACCTAAAGGATCTGGCCCTGAGCGGGCGCTGTGTGGTTTGCGTGATTCATCAACCGAGTTCCAGTATTCTGCAGATGTTCGACGACTTGATGGTCCTGTCGGAGGGGTGCTGCATTTATAAGGGCCCGCTGAACGGGCTCGTGTCAACTCTGAAGGAGAGCGGGTTCGAATGTCCGAATTACTACAACCGGGCGGATTATGCATTGGAAGTGGCGAGTATGAAGCATGACGGGACCTTGGTGAAGTTGATAGAAAAGTGCAAGGAAGAGTATTCGTTGATGGGGAAGAACGTGAATGAGTGTGTTAGCACGAGTGAAAAAGATTCGATGTTGGTTGGAAGTGATTGTGGGAGCTCCGACAGTTCGGAAAGTGCGTACAGGCAGTATCCGATTTCGCAGTGGGACCAGTTTATTTTACTCACCAAGAGGACAACATTGTGCACGTTCAGAGATATGCAGTTGATGAAGATGCGAATTTTGGTACACCTGCTGGTTGGGTTGCTGATTGGATTGGTTTTCTGGAAAGTGGGAAACGATGGTTCCAAGGTGCTAAGCAATGCGTCATGCCTGTTTTTCTTCTTAATATTTTTGTATTTCGCCAACTCCATGCCACTGGTAATGACATGTGAGTAACTTGATCTTGAATCTAGTACGAAATTTTAAGTCCTTTTTGTTTGACGATTTCAGTTCCATTAGAGACATCAGTATTCATAAGAGAACGAATGAACAATTGGTACTCGTTAACTGCCTATTTCTTCTCGAAGCTTGTTGCGGACTTCCCTTTTTTGGTGAGTATAATTTAAAAGGTATACCTCGGTAGCCATAATTGATGTTAGGTGTGGCAGACAAACAGGTTGAACAATAGGGACGATGTTGGGAATCGCAGTGAATACCGCATTCTTCTCCTCTGAGATCTGGAATGATCTCACTGGGAAATATTTTTCCTACGTTTGAACGGACTACTTTTCACTTATTGATTCATATGTGCTCAAATACACGTGATTCACCTTTATTTTCCTTATGGTCAAACAATGATTTCACGTTTTCACAGATTCTGGGACCAACCCTGTTCCTGCTAAGTGCCTACTACATGACATCACAACCGATGGAATCTGAACGCTTGGTAATGCTGTGGGGTATCTGCATCCTTCTTTCGTGGATTGCTCAACTAACGGGGCTGCTCGCCGGAAGTTCCCTGACCTTGGAGGTAATGCCATCTAATGACTTGAAGATCGATTCAATGCTAAAACCGTTTGTTCCATTCACAGCTCAGCGTGTTCTGTGTGCCCTGCTCGGTCATACCGATGCTAATCTTTTGCGGTTTCTTCGTGCGGTTTCGGGAGATGTTCAGCTTTCTGGTGCCGTTCACGTACGTGGGCTACTTCCGGTACGCGTTCGAGGGCGCCATGCAAGCGATCTACGGCTTCGGGAGGGAAAACATTCCGTGTGAGAAGTTTTGCTATTTTAGCAAGGTGAGCAAGTTTTTGGAGAGTTTCGACATGGAGGAAAACAGTTTCACGATGGACGTGTACGGACTGCTGGCGTGGATTGTTGTACTGCATGTTGCTCTGTTCGCCAGTTTGGCCTTTAGACTGAAACGGAATCGGTGAAGTGCAGGATTACGCTCTCAGGTTATTTTTAAGATCGATACAGATTTTTGTTCAATAAAGGACACGATTTTATTCTAAAGATTTTGAAGCTTGGTTTTATAAGTAAAGAACTTCCTCATATTATTTTTCAATATAAATACAAAAAAAAACAGAAAATTATGCTACTGACTGCTGCTTCAGTTACTATTAGTTCAAATTAGGAATAAATCCCATTTATCATCACTTGAAGATTGAATGCCATCAGGATTGAGAGGAAAGTCGTTCTTTTTCTTCGTAATTTTAAACTGATAAATATGTATATCAATTGGCAACCGTTGATCACTGCTTACTTGCATTTGTTAAGAGAGAACTTCTCTATTCAAAGTGAAATTTCAATCGAACTCGTAGAAAATAAGTTGTAAGATAAATTAAATAAATTTATAATGTAAGGTTTTAACAACTGTAGTGATTTATCCCATCTATGAAGTTTAGTTTCCCACGCAGCCACTACCGCTAAAATGGTGTAGTAAATGCGAGTAACTATTCAATTATGCAGGGAGTATAGTCTCACAGTTGCGACTGAACAATGCTATCACTCAATGGTGCTGAATTGCACTTAGTGTGACAGATATTTCACACGCTCCAGTAAGAATTATGATCAATCAGAATATACGATGAACATGGGAAATAGAGCATTACTTGCAAAAACTATCCGTCTTAGTAATTATTACCTGTACTTACTGATTGATTGGATTGAAAAATATTTGTGATTATGCCGAATAACGTACTTATGGCTTTAGATAGGTTCGAAACCAGACCGGCATTAGTTCAGTTTGTCGCACTGAATCAATTCGAGGATCGACTAAGCAGCACCATTGATGTTAATCTAATCAATATCTGCTCAATAAACGACTTTCTTCTATTTCTTTTTTATGGCATCGCAACTGAGAAATTGCCGCCTCGTATGGCACATCTACATTAACCTGTTAAGCCACTATTTACCCATTAGCATATGCAAGCCGGGAAAGTTCCCTAAATTTCCCTACTGGATCGCGAATCGACACATTCAGCATGCTTTGTAGCAGAGCGCCTCACACGTGAGCTATGGAAGGTTCCCAATAATCGAGTCGATCTACTTTATTGTGTTTCGTCGATGATGTGTTATGGAACACCTGTCGCGCTCAAATGCATACTGCATGTGATGATAAAAACAACCGAGTCCAATATTAGAATGGATAAGATTAAAATGGGAAACGGAACGAAGCAGTGGTTTTTCCATGGGTCAGAGAAAAGACAAAAACACAAGAAATATGAATCACTGAACTTTGTGGAATCATGTTATCTATCTGCTGGTTAATCACATTCTAATTTGACGTACTTCAAAAGGAATGGTTCAAATGCATGACGATACGTTGTTGTTGATTGCACTCGATCACTTGATTTTAAAAATAATCTACTTATCAATTTTTTTGCTCATTTTCTTCTTTGCTGACAGTAGCGGGTAATGTCCAAATAATGTCACGCTTGGGTAAGGTGACCATATGAAATTTTTCCAAGAGAAGACAATTCACCCGAATCGTAGATAAAATGGAGGACATTTGGTTAAAAAGGAGGACATAAAAACATAGATCGATTTTTAGTTTTTAATATAATAAGGAATATTATATTTGTTAGAGTTTTGCACACTAAAGTTAATTGGAATAAGCTTTTGTGAGTGGAGGCAATATACCTTCACTTTACATGAAGCCAAATGTAGTGGCATTTTCAGTGATACTCAACAGAATGTTAACAAAGAAAGATCATCACATACAATTCTGATCATTTAGCAATAACTGTCTAAGACGAATTAAGTACTGTCCATTTAATTCCACCAGTTAATTTTCGTTATCTTTGCAGATACGTATTTCGACCACAACTGTGTGGTCGTCTTCAGTGTCTTGTACTTGACTCGACTTCAAGTCGAGTCAAGTACTGAAGACGACCACACAGTTGTGGTCGAAATACGTATCTGCAAAGATAACGAAAATTAACTGGTGGAATTAAATGGACAGTACTTAATTCGTCTTAGACGGTTTAATACATTCCACTAAAAAGAGCTTAATATATTTTTCTAGCAATAACTGTTAGCTTACTGCTACCTTTAGACTGACCGAAAATTAAGTTTTATTAGGACCGGACACAAGATGATTGATCAGTGGTGATTTTATTCTTGAATACGATTGAAAATCTCAATCTAAAGCATGTAAATGATAATGATACCGTTAACATTCATACATACAGTTACAGTTACCAAAATTTCAACTGAAGAAATTCAAAATTGTTCAGGTTTAGACTAAAGAAACTCATCTGTGAAACTTAGTTCAGACTTCTATTCCATTCTAGGCATGGCATGGCAGCTGCTCTTTGCCTCACATATTCAAGAAACTAACCTTGCGAAGCGTTCAAAGGCAATTAGATGGTACACACCCTTGTATAACATTTAGGGAAGGATTGGCATTTTTCTTAATCCATTTTTCACATTTCCGATTCTTCTGATATCTTCGACACCTGTGTTACTGTCACTCATGCATTTAATTTTCGATATTTGCATTGATTTTATTCGAAAACGCAAATCAATAAACGTAAATGTGTGCAACGATTAATCTCTGGAACGAATGGATGTTGTTGCAGTACATATCGTTTATTAAACTAGAATTTCTACTTTTCAAAATATCCAAAAAGAAGGACATTTTAGCGCAAAAGGAGGACATCTGATTTTTAATGAAAAAGGAGGACACCTCGACCAGTTAGTCATAACAAAATTTTATCACAATTATATCAATATGTGTTACAAATTACAAAACTTGCAATAGCTTTGTTATAAGTTCTCTGTCAAAGATAGAGGAAAGAAAATTTCATGATCGTCATAACATGATTATAACATAATATAGGAATTGGAAAAAAACTAAGGTACCAGCTTCAGTATAACTTGAACCTACAGGGGTTAGGCAAAATGATTGAGATAGGCAAAATTTGGCCCAAATTCAAATCCTTATAACTTTTTGAAAATTCATAAACTTGGACAAAACCGGAAGCATTCGACGGCAAATTTAGTCAAGATTTAGGAACATGCACGGTCACGGATACTGGCCACCGGACACCGGAGATGTTCCGGATTTTCGATTAGATTAGATCTTATTGAAAATTGAATGCGGGCGGTTGCGCTAAGATCCGTTGAGAAACATCCGAGATATGGCCATTTCAGTAAACCGGATACTATGGTCAATTATGTATATCCTTCCAATCACGTATATATTATCCGGTACCATATCAATATTGGTATCAAACTTCAAGATTTTTCATGGAGATGCTTCAGGAAGCATATGCAGGACGATCAGTAGGTAGTAGGTTCCAGGTTCCCCGGGGGAAGTGGTCAATTTGAAAAACGTTCAGAACCCTATCAATATGGGTATCAAACTTCAAGATTTTTCATGAAGATGCTTCAGGAAGCGTATTCAGGATGATTAGCTGCCCTGACCACTATGTAGTAGGTTCCAGGTGCCCCGGGGGAAGTGGCCAATTTGAAAAACGTTCAGAACCCTGTACATATGGGTATCACACTTCAAGATTTTTCATGAAGATGCTTCAGGAAGCGTATTCAGGATGATCAGCTGCCCTGACCACTCTGTAGTAGGTTCCAGGTGCCCCGGGGGAAGTGGCCAATTTGAAAAACGTTCAGAACCCTATCAATATGGGTATCAAACTTCAAGATTTTTCGAGGTGATACTTTTAAATGTATTTTAGAACCAGCAGCTGTCATGACCACTCTGAAGTAGGTTCCAGGTGTCCTGGGGAAGTGGCCAATTTGCAAAATGTTCGAAACCATATCAAAATGAGTATCAAAGTTCAAGGTTTGTCATGGAGATGCTTTTGGACTCTCCTGTCGAATAGAGTTTGCCGCAGCACGAAGTTGACCATCTACAAAACGCTCATTAGACTGGTCGGCCTCTATGGCCACGAAAGTTGGATGTTGCTGGCGAAGGACCAACGCGCCCTTGGAGTTTCCGAATGGAAGGTGTTGCGGACCATCTATGGTGGGGTGCAGATGGAAGACAATGGAGGTGGTGGTGGAGGTCAGTGAACCACGCGTTGTAACTGTTAGGAGAACTACCCACACGGTACAATTTTGGCGGTTACAGTGGGCCGGGCGAGAAGCCAGAATGTCAGACGACAACCCGATTGAGATGATGCTTTGATAATAATCCTACCGGTACAAGAAGAAGAGGCGTGCAGCGGTCACGGTGGGTCGACCAAGTGGAACGCGACCTGCGGATCTTTCGCAAAAATGAAAAACAGACGTCATTCAGGATTTGTCATCATATCAACAAATACCTTGTCTTCCAAAATAATTTGATAATCGGCAGGCTTCATTTTGCCCTTAAGTGCCATAATAGGACCATGGCCATGTCAAAATATAGCACCACACATAATTGCTAAGTCATGCTTGCGACCTGCTGCCATTGAAGGCATTGATTTAAACTTAAAATCGATTGAAAATTACATGTATTTTAATGCACATAATAAGAGCATCGAAAAACACATAATTTTGAATTTTATTTAACATGTTTTTACAATACAGTGTATTTTTCAACTGCTACTTTAAAAATAAATGGATATACGTTGAATTTTCAATCAATTTTGATTTAATTTTCAATCGTTGTGTAAAAGTACAGTAAAATAAGAAAACAGGAATAGTGGATGCCACAAGTGCACTTCAGCTTTTTCTTCGCTTAGTGAGGTGGTGGTACATTTTATTTGTTGAGACAAGATTAACTGTAAGTTTTGCAAAGCTTGTTTCGAAGTGAGGAAAATTTATCTGCAATGTCAACAATTTTCAAAAGTGCGTTAAATGTACAATTCTTGAGTGTGGATTTTACTCGTACACGGTGCAAATTTTACGAGTTATATAAAAGCCATCTGCTTTTCAGTGACACTTCTATTTGAAGTCAAGCCGTATTTCCGTTGTTCTATTTTGACTTGCGGTTCGTTGGATTGCGCTGAATCAGAATATTAAGTTGATGTGACCACACACTTGCATTCTGGATAGCCAATATTCTGCGTTGTCGAACTTTGAAGTAATGGGAGACTGATACTACTGCTATTATTAAGACATGTCTAACTGTATGAATAAACAAATAAAATTTATGAAGCTCGTCATTTTATTTAAATAAAACTATCACATATATTTAGAGTTACCATTAAATTGAATGAATATATATCTGCATTCACATATATTTGGAATATCATTTTCTCTTTCAGGAATATTCCCAAAATGGACTATATACAGCTTTGGGTTCTGAAATTGTGACTTAGATCGTTCATTTAAGCCAATATTTTTTTTCTGCTAAAAGTTCCAAATCTAAAAAAAAACGCCGTGAGCGAAATGTAAAATTAAATCATTGTTTAAATTTACATGATCGTGTAAAACTAAACGATTGGATAGATTGAATTGAAAATACATGTCATGTAATTATGCATGACTACATTTTCAATCCGTGTAAATTTAAGATCTGACTCGTTTTTGCGTTTATTTTTATTCTCCAAATATGTGCATGAAAATAAACGTAAATTTACACAAAAATTAATACTGTGTACACTTGGTCGATCCACCGTGACCGCATCGCGCCTCTTCTTCTTGTACCAGTCGAATCATTATCGAGCACCATCTCATTCGAGTTGTCGTCTGTCGTCTCCATTGGCTTCCATCTGCACCTCACCATAAATAGTCCGTAACACCTACCATTCGGAAACTCCAAGGGCGCGTTGGTCCTTCGCCAGCAACATCCAACTTTTGTGGTCATAGAGGCCGACCAGTCTAATGAGCGTTTTGTGGATGGTCAACTTCGTGCGGCGGCGAACTTTATTCGACAGGAGAGTCCAAAAGCATCTCCATGACACTTCCCCAAGACACCTGGAACCAACTACAGAGTGGTCATGACAGCTGCTGGTTCTAAAATGCATTTAAAAGTATCCCCTCGAAAAATCTTGAAGTTTGATACCCATATTGATAAGGTTCTGAACGTTTTTCAAATTGGCCACTTCCCCCGGGGCACCTGGAACCTACTACAGAGTGGTTAGAGCAACTGATCGTCCTGCATATGCTTCCTGAAGCATCACCATGAAATATCTTGAAGTTTGATACCAATATTGATATGGTACCGGATAATATATACGTGATTGGAAGGATATACATAATTGACCATAGTATCCGGAACCAGGTTTACTGAAATGGCCATATCTCGGATGTTTTTCAACGGATCTTAGTGCAACCACCCGCATTCAATTTTCAATAAGATCTAGTTTCTAGGAAAATAGTGTTTATCGTTTATCGCTGTAACTTCAAACCACACAAAAATTCGAGCGGCAGAAAAAATGTGTTTTTGACATGGCCTCCGAAAATCCGGAACATCTCCGGTGTCCGGTGGCCAGTATTCGTGACCGTGCATGTTCCTAAATCTTGACTAAATTTTCCGTCGAATGCTTCCGGTTTTGTCCAATTTCATCAATTTTTCAAAAAGTTATAAGGATTTGAATTTGGGCCAAATTTTGCCTATCTCAATCATTTTGCCTAACCCCTGTAAGTCTCACATGGTGTGTAAAGCGTGAGCATCCAAGTAAGATTCATATGGTGCTCAGGGTGTGTCAGAGGGTGTGTTAGAGAGAGCACCCAAGTAAGCATCATACGGTATGAGTGCCTGCGTGAATTCGCGTGAATGAGCTCACGCAGGCACTCGGCACGCAGGTCTAACTTGGATGCTCAAGCTTTACATACCATGTGAGACTTAGTTGGATGCTCATCCTGCATATATAGGTTCTTACTTCTGACGAGTACATTGAGTACTGCCTATCCCCCAGAAGTAATGCTGGGTGGCAGTTCCTGGGAGGATCAGGGTATTAGCAGAGTGGATAAGTCAAGTAACCTTCCGCTACTTGGGTGGGTTTACAGGGTGTTCAATAAGTTCGAATACACTTTCAAAAAATGTTTAAAACTTGAGATTAAATTATTTCTTTTCCCGGTTGCAATTCATTGGAAGTATTGCTTATAAGGAACGTTTGTAACATTTCTTTTGGAATGATCTCTATTTTGTACTTCTTCACGAGCTTCGAATGTTTCTAAAACCCATCGCAAGCGGCACGCATGTTCTGCATAAGCATTTCGTTCCAGATTTAGAGAATTACGTCTTGAACTGGTCCAAGTTACTGACCTTTTATTCGTACAGCTTTAACATGATAAAGGACCAAGCAAAAAAGCCAAGAGGGTTCAAATCCGGGAAGCTGGGAGATCGCAAAGTTTTGTTTGAAAAGTCGATGAAATTGTCCCCATATTAGGCTAAAATAGCAATTTCCGTATATAAAGGGTTATCGTCCTATTGGAACACGTAGGGCTCATCTCCATCTCAGCACCGGGCCACTGAGGGTATCAATCGTCCCCAAAACCTTAGTTTTGTAGTACGCCGCAATGATTTTGATATTCAAAAACGGCTATTTATGATGCCCAATCCATTTTCAACGATCGTAATAAACAAACAACAAGTGACAGAATGTCAACACCACACACATCCGATAGCGTATATATACCGCTAACGCTGACACCAATACTAATACAGAATATGTACATTGGGCTTACAAACACAATGATCAAACATTTGTATTCGAACTTATTGAACACCCTGTAGTGGGTCGGCCTTCTGTCAACCCCACTCCCTGAGTGTCAATTTCAGGTGTCTGTTTGAAAATTTGCTTTCATCCCTATATATATAAAAAAACCCAGATTAATCCAACTAGCAGTGATGATGCCTTTCTCGTGCATTATAAAATATATTGAAAAAATCACATTAGAAAGGTCAAAAAAGCTCTTTGGGGGAATAGATCACATTTTTTCGATCATTTTTAATATTTTTGCCTTGCCACCATTAAAAAAAAATTGTTCTTTGAATTTTCAAAGGGGACCTTTGGGGAAAAACAATGATTTTTCAATAATTCCGAAAAGCAATGATCGGGCCCATTTCCAATAGCAAACAATTCCCCGTCGAATGCAACTTGTTGCGAGTAAATCGGATAATTCTAAGTTCTAAAAAGTGTGCCTACAAAATTTGTACACATACACAAAAAAACAGACGTCACCTCAGTTTGTCGAGCTGAGTCGATCGGTATATAACACTATGGGTCTCCGGGCCTTCTATCAAGTTTTTTTAGCAATCATATAGCCTTTCGGTACAACTTTGTTGTACGAGAAAGGAAAAAATACATATGTTACAAATATGCGATCGTGCGGTAGTACAATGATTAGCGATAGTAAATACAATGATTAGCGCAACGGCACGTTTTGAAAAATACATATGGATTAAAATTCGATATGTTTCCAACTTTCCTGATTCCCACGTAGTGTTTTTTCGCCAATGTAATATTAAAGTTCAATCATACTACATAGTTGTATGTCATACATTGATTTTGCATCCCTTTGTATAATAATTGTACAAGTACATTTGTGAAAATGAAACCAACAATTCACATAAATATAAATGAAAAAAAGCCGCATAATATGGAAATAAGGAGGTGTATGAAAAGGTGTATGTTCAAATCACCCATATGCCCAAACTACACCATCATTCCACCCAAACCAACCAAACCACCCAAACCAAAAAGCAGTTAGCCTTAATGACACGCCTCTTCTTTCCTTCCAAAGCATGAAACAAAATGGCAGCAAACGTAACGAGCGCACGAGAAAGCATGTACGTAGGTATGCGATTTTATTTCCAACGACGAAAACTTTTACAGCTGTGTTGAGGCGGATGAAGTCATCGGCTTCGGGTCTCTAGCGCGTGTGTGTTCGTCCATTAGTTTCGTGTTCCACATTTGAAGCTTTGGAAAACTTTGCTTGAGAGGTTAGCATCATCAATATAAAGCACGAATGAAGCAACACAAACATTCATGCTGTCAGTTATATACACGGTGCGAAATTTATTCACCGCATGCAGAAATGCTACACCCTTAATTTGTTTTACTCAATATTGTGCGGTTACTTGCTAAGTTTTTTTAAACTTTATTAAGTGTTATTTTAATCTCCAGATTATGTTCAACACCGTACTTGCTAAATGGACACGGTCGGTTAAAGTAGCTGTTCCTTAAATAGTTCGTTAAAGTAGTCGCTAGATTATTCGCTGTTGGTTTGAGCGAGACAGAGTATATGTCAAAAAAAAAATTAACCAGCAATCTGCGGTGTATTGTTCGAAATGAACGTTTATCAGCAAAGTACTTCCCGCTGTCCTATAGATCTCGCATAATTTATCAAAGGACCTAAGTAACATTTTTCATGAATTAATTTGAGTACTGCAATCAACAGAACAACATGAAAGCTATTGCGATTCTTTTCTAAAATTAGCATACTGGCTCACCAGTTACGCGCCGGGTCCCATGCGCCGAGTTGTGCGCCATGCAAAAAGTAAATAAACCAATGTCAAATAGATGTGAGCTTTCGGTAAGCTTTTCCACATTCGCTTGTAAGGTATGTAGCATATTGTCGTCCCTTTACGAAAAGATATTTTAAGTGAAATTGTTCGAGGTTTAGTAGTTTTTGCTTTTCTTTTTTCGCCTGTGTTGCGTTTGGGATATTGTTTAAGTGGAGATTAGTAGTGCAATTATGTTTAATTTGTGATGTAATATTCTACACTTAAATTGAGTAAAGTACCATAATATGACACAATACCTTAGCGGCGCACAACTAAGCGAGGCAGAGGTGAATGAGCAAAATGCTATAATATCTCGAGAATCACAATATTGATTGCAGTATTCAAATTAATTCATGAAAAAAATGTTACTTACGTCCTTTTGAAAAGTTAAGCGAAATTCATGAAAAAATTTACTTAGGTCCTTTTGAAAGTTATGCGGAAATGTAATAAAATGCGTAAAGCCAAAATAGAACTTTTGGGAACTTGCAAGTGTTCTGATTGTTTAAGTTGACTTTTGTAAATTTATTGGTCAATATTTAAGAAGTGCAGTTAAAGGAAAAGTGCATACTTAGTTTATTCAAATTTGATTCAGACTATCTTTTGAAAAGGGTCAAACTTGTTTTTACTGATTTTTTCAAATGGATATAATCGAAAACGACCCTTCCTACTAAAAAAAGTGTTGTATGGGTGACTATCCTTAAAAATCAGTCAAACTTTCTAATAAAACTTTTTAAAAACTCAAAATTGAACCTAACACTAAAAAAATCGATTTAAAAAATTAAAAGTCGATTTGCCAAAAAACGCCCTTTTCGATTTGGACGAAATTTTGTCTCAAGATAGGTGATTATGTTCCCTACCTATTCCCTATACATCGCAAGCTGGGCACTTTGAAGGGAAAAAAAATTTCTAACAAAAACTTTTTCTTGACGGAATTGATTTTTTCAATGTCTTTAAGGGGTGGATTTAACATATGTATACATAATATACTCATATTAAGTATTCCTGTACAGTCAGGCAGAGTACAATGTTTTGGTCGTAACTGGTCGCAACTAAAGAAGCTAATAATGGAATATAATATTTTTTGAAGATATAAACCCTTCTTAATATTACTCTTAATTTAAAACAAACTATATTTAGTGGCTAAATTAGACAATGTATCATAAAAATAGATTTGCTTGGGGTTCTATAACGATGGCTTTCATTGGTTTAATTTCAGATGAAAATACACTGAAAATAATTCCGACAAGAAAAGTTTTTGTTAGAAAAACTTTTTTTCCTTAAGAGTGCCCATCTTGCGATGTAGGAACTGTTAGTATGGAACATAATCATCTATCTCGAGACAAAATTTCATTTAAATAAAAAGGGCGTTTTTCGCAAATCGACTTTAAAATTTTTAAACTGATTTTTTCAGTGTAGGGCCTCGATTTGGATTGTTTCCGATATTTTCACTAGAAAGCTAGACTGATTTTGCGATGGTCACCCATACAACACTTTTTGTGGGATGCGTCGTTTTCCTATTATATCCATTTGAAAATATCAGCAAAAATTTCAGCTCTTTTCAAAGGATAGTCTAGATTAAATTTGGAAAAACATTTTTGTTTTCATTTCGGATCATCTGGTGATTTTCATTTCTCATTTTCATTTCTTACTTCTTACTTTTTCACTCCTCACTTCTTGCACTTCTCATGTCTCACTTTTCACTTCTCACTGCTCACATCGGCCCATAGGGGAAAGAAATGGCAGAAATGACGCTTAACTTTTAAAAAGAACATATGTCACCTTTTATTCATGAATTAATTTGTGTACTGCAATCAAAAGCTATCATCTAGACTGCTTTTTGAATAGGTCCTATGTGTCATTTTCATGAAACAGAGTAATCGATGTTCAAAGTTTCCCAAAATAAAATCAATTGCTATTTTACACAAAAGCATCAAAAGCATTCAAATATCACGTCATAAATTTGATAAAAATTATAATTTTGGATTGTATTTCAGAATCAGTAGCTCTTACTGCTAAATACTTAATTTTTAGGATAAATACTATTTTAAGTCATTTTCACGATTTCATGCGAACATTCGACCTAATCGCTGCGACCTAAAATCGGTCACCATGTAACTTTCGACTAGTATGTTCCGTCATTCTGTCAACTTCCTTGTTCATGCGACCTGTTAGATATGACCGGTTGGTGGGTGTTATTTTACATACGACCCATGTCATGTGAAGTGATTTTAAAAAATGTTTTTGAATTAAATCTAGTATTTTTTGGACAACATTTACAATTTCGAATGTGTTCCTAGTTAAGCTATTATAATGGAGGTTTGTATAAGTATATATTCAAATAGTGTGAATCTGAGACCCATTAGACGTGAATGTATATCTTAGTTTCTTCTGACTATATAACTTCAGTGACCTTTTTTTTGCTTTTTGTTTCAGGCTCTTCCCAATTAGAGCCGAGATTAGAACGCACCTGAATAGCATCTACCCAATAATTCCGGAATAATAAAAAATAAAATAGGCATGTTGCCTTACTTACACCTGGAGGAGAAAAACATGCAAGATTGTGTGATCAGTGGTACACCACAATATTACCAGCCCCTACCAGCAAGACATTGAATACTGATCTGCTTGATTTAACTGAAATTCACTAATGCAATCACGTGTAAATATGCATTATTTAGTAGCAATAAATTATTCTTTTTTATATAACTAGCCTTTACAAATTTAATCGAATAACCGGAACAACATTTATTGGCACTACATTGCCCCGCATTGCCCAGCATTGTCGCTCTGAAGCTTAATACATATGATCTCTGGTATTCGTACTACGGTATACAACTTTAAATTTTAATACAATGCCAACTATTGTGGATTTACTCGCTATCAAGATTTTTCCCATTACTTTTACGGCTACTCAGAGTAAGCGCAAAAAATCGAGGGGAACGGCAATGTTAATGTCTTATAAAACTTAATTTTAATGATTACAAATATTTAATCAAATGAAATCAATTCTTCAATATTACAGTCGCAGCGACTACTTTAACGAACACTTGGTGGAACGGCTCTAACCGACCGTGTCCACCTAGCAAGTAAACGTACAATATTGTATTTAACAAAGATAGCTTTGAAATTATGTTCTGTTATCCTCTACCATGATACGAATGCCTGTCCTTAGCCCAAGTCCTTAATATAAAGTTTTGAACGGAATGCTGCAGACCATTGACGAAATAAGTAGTATTAAACACAAAGTGTACGAACTAACGGTGATATCCTGCTACTTTTGTTGCCGATCCATTGTCTTCTTCTTCTTATTGGCATTACATCCCCACACTGGGACAGAGCCGCCTCGCAGCTTAGTGTTCATTAAGCACTTCCACAGTTATTAACTGCGAGGTTTCTAAGCCAGGTTACCATTTGTGCATTCGTATATCATGAGGCTGGCACGATGATACTTTTATGCCCAGGGAAGTCGAGACAATTTCCAATCCGAACATTGTCTAAACCGGCAACGGGAATCGAACCCAGCCACCCTCAGCATGGTCTTGCTTTGTAGCCGCGCGTCTTACCGCACGGCTAAGGAGGGCCCCATCCGATCCATTGTAATTCGTGGTATTTATACACATGATGATAGTCTACAGTTTAAATTATTACACCCAATTTTGAATTCTTCGTCTTCAATGGCTCTACATTCCATTTGGAACATGGTCTGCTTTTACACTTTTACATCAACATTTACAGTTATTAAGCGAAGGATATTCTATGCCTACTATTATACATGACTTTGTTGCTGTGTGGCGTGTACTATGTATACAATACACGTAGGTCAAGGAAGTCGTCTCTCATCCGAAAATATTTTAGACCGGACTGAGAATCAAACTTACAATCCTCTGATTGGCAATCCTATGCCTAAAAGCTCTCAAAATGCTTAATGTATATCTAACATTATGCCGTTTATTTAATGATATAAGATTTTCTCTCCCATTGAATTACATTAATGTTATATGTGATTTATCGAATAAACCTACGTATCTAATCAGATTCATAGATAACTCCGCTCAACAAGATTTACCCTTGGATTTACCTTATTCATTATTCAAAACCTTTATTTGACGATGTAGGTCATCAAGTGACGTTTACGCGAGACATAATGTGTTTTCAACTCAGATACATACACATTGAAGCAATACAGTAAATAGTTTAGGAACGTTGGCTGAATCATCGTGGTATAAAAAAAAATACATTAATCCTCATTATATACATATATTATATATTTATTTTCACATTCATACACCATTTCTATAACATTTTATTTCACGATGTACACCATGATATTATACTAATAGTATCCTGTAGTCAGTTTCGTAGCCAGAAAATTGACGGGGGGGGGGGGGCTATCCAAACATTTTTCTTTTCGAAAAAAAAAATTGTTCTGAAAATGTTGTCTTTGGGGGAGTTTTATGTCCAAAACCACCCCAATGGCTACGCCACTGCCTGTAGTTGCTTGTGACGATTTTAGTGACGAACAGTCATTTTTTCTTTACGGTATCGTAGGTAATTGTCATGGCCGATTCGGCGGCCTCGGATACTATACCCATGATGTCATCAAATGTCCATGACGACGAGTATCCAATTCAAAGAATTTCGGAACATTGTCTATGTCCATCTGATAAGCAAGCAGGGAACAAAAAGCTTTTCGAAGTTCACTAGACATTCTCGTTCCATAAATCGGGATTATCTGATGGAATCTACATCTAGTATCCAGTGGTCTGTTTGTAGGCCAACACGAAGACGGAGTGGAATCGTATAGATTAGCATATACCTTCATTACATTTGGAACGAGCACATAAAATACTCAACCGATACGCAGCACCTGAAAATTTAAAAAAAAATCTTGGAAATATTGATAGAAAAGAGCGAAGAATTCACTTAGAGTTAGATTTACTTACCTCACATGGTATTCCATACACTTAAGTACAAAAATAACTTAAAATTAAGCTAACATTCAAATTTATAGGCTGACCACAAAGAGTCTTATGTGCATTTATTTTTATTTTGACACTTTCAGTACATGCGACCTTTTTTGACAGAAGGTCGTATGCACTGAATTTCAAATTTAATCATTTTTAGTTGAAAAGGCTTTTTGTGACAAGAGGTCGAATAATCGATTTTCGTCGTTCGTAAGGGTTCGTCGGATACGTCGAATCATTTCGGAATAATATTTTAAAAAATTATTAAAATATCGAAATCATTTTTATTACACAAAATCAACTGTAAATTCTCTATTGAATGATGTAATCAACTCAAATTGTCTTATTTTGGTACATACGACCTATTCAAAAAGCAGTCTAGTCATATTGGTCTGTTGATCGCAATATTAAAATTCATTCATGAAAATATGTTTCTTAGGTCATTTTGAAAAAATAAACGAGAATTTTCAGTGTATACATGAAATCTTAAAATAGGTACTTTTTAACTCATTAATGGGTTTCTATGTTTCTTTGTGAAGTTTTTTCTTCCGTGTAAGCTGTGTATTCTATGCTGTCAGTGTGCCGGTTTCAGAATAAATTGTGTCTTGGGAAAACTTAACCTAGAAAATCGATAGCTTATTTGTTACGAAATAATGATGTCTCATAACTCTTTGAATATTTACTATTTTTGAGAAGTGCCATCATTATGAAACTCAATAGTGAACAAGAAGAAAACATTCCCCATCAGATGCAACTTGTTGTAGCAAAATCGATTCAGGTTTAGTACTAGAAAAATTGGCTAATGTTTCCAATGTGCACACACATAAGCACACACACACACACGGACACACACACGGACAGACAGACATTTGCTCAGTTTGTCGAGCTGAATCGAATGGTATATAATACTATGGGTCTACAAGCGCTCTATAAAAAGTACGTTTTGGGAGTGAAATGAAAGCCTTTCTGGTACAACTTTGTTGTACGAGAAAGGCAAAAACAAAAAATGTAAACTAACAAACAAATATTGTAAGAGAAGCTTGCAAAATTGTAAGGTCTCTTACAATCTTTGTATAAGTATTTTGCATTTTTTCATATGCCCAGATCTTATACAAGTTTGTAAAAATTGGGTAAGTATGTCCTGGGCTATGCTGAGACTCCCTGATCCAATAACCTCAGAGTTGCCCCGCTCACAATCAAAATGCAGGGAAAACCACAGAACTTCACTTTGCGACACTTTATTTTTCGTCAATCTGTCACTTCCTTAAGGACATAGTTGGAAGAGTACCACGATGGCAGTCAATATGGCACCAGACCTTCCACATTCGAATGCATCGAACAGCACCGAACAAAAGTTTGATATTCAAATTACTAACCTGCTCACAGCTTTTTCGTTTACTTCCCGTGATAATGAACATGTTTCTTCGAAGAGTCCTATGCATTTCAGCACGAATTATACCATAAATCAGCAGTTTCGTGCCAATTTATTAGCCGTTCGCGATTTGGTGGGGTTATCACTGCACTTCACTTCTTCTCAAAGGGCATTGAAAAAATCAAATTTTCACACACTTCTCCGCATATGAGCTGCCCGAAATGTTGATGGAATGCCAATTAAACATCACTTTTTGGAATCAGTCACTTGTTTGAAGCGAAAACTTTATAAAAACTGCTATTTTTGACCGAAAAAAACCACTAAAAACGGATCGTGGGCAAATGTAAACACCAGGACCGGCAGCAGCAAACTAATATTTAGGGTGGCTCAAAATATTTTGCTCCGCAACGCTCAGCCGAATATGTTTCATATTCTGGGTGTCTTCCGATGGTTTGGGCTGGTTTGAATAGGGGCTTACCGTGCACAGGTCGTTTCAGGTTTGTATGAGAGTTGATATGGCGAGGTTGAATTGTAAATTATTCTGATTGTGGCGCTTCGTCATTGGGCCCTGCCAAGGGGGGAGACCATATAACTGGATGAAATATTCAAGAGCTTTGACTACATAGACAATGCATATTAAATTGTCGTTCCGATAGTTGGAAGTCGATTCTAATCGAGGTTGCGAATCCTTAGCATGATAATTAGGCTTCTCAGAAAGCATCAGTGAAACGTGTAATTCAACAAAATAGCCAGAATTGTCTGTGTACTAATCGCACCAGGAGCAGATACTTCATACAAAAAGTGTGACATAGGAGTGAGCGGGGTAAAAAATGTTATTTTCGCGTTACGTAATCAATGGATTTTTCCCAAGGTGCGGTTTTCATTCAGCTATGTGGGTTCTCTTTTCGCCAGCGTTTGGAGGAGAGGCACTGTAGCCAGTGTAATTAATAAAAGGTTTAGTTTCCCATACTAGCTTTCATACAAACTTCAACCGGCTTATGCTCAATTAGTTTTTGTTCAAATCGACTTTTGGAGCACACTCGGAGCATGAGACGGAATCGATTGAGCGTGGTGGAGCTGGATCGTTTTTTGAACAACCCTACTAATATTCTTTGTTTTTTTTTATAAATATGATACCAAAAACCCTACAGTATATGACAGTTTTTATTGTACCAACACTTTCAAAGCTTTGTTTTCGTACTCAACCCACCTTCACCTTAAAGCTAGCTAACCTGTCTTTGGGGCCCGTCTTCCTGGCGGCTTCCTACTCCACTTCCTTCGCTCTTCAATGACCTACGTAGCGTCGGCGGCAGAGTCTTCTTCTCACTTCCTACCTTCAGTGGCTGACGCCTTGGCAGCGAGCAACTCTGTTCGCAGCGGGCTTACCGGTAATAACGCCGGGATGACTTGGGATATTCCTCGCTTCTCGCTTCGAGTTCCAAACGATGATGCTTTCAAATTATTATGCTATATCTCGGGATTTGAAAAGTTAGTAAGCAGTGATATTAATTTTTAACATATCTCGGGTACTTATTCAAAAGGACGTATGTGATTTTGTAAACAAAAAATCAAACGTCGATTTGTCCAATCTTGGCACTCCCAAGCAAACCAACACCACCAACAGGTAGGTGAAGCCTCCCCCTATCTGTCTATGGTGATGGTTTGCGTGGGAGTGCTATCAGATCGGACAAATCGACGTTTGAATCTTTGTTTACAAAATCACATACGTCTTTTTCAATAAGTACCCGAGATATGTTCGAAATTAAAATTCCAGCTTTCTCTTCTTTCAAATCCTAGGAGGAGGGGGGGGCTATTTTTTTCCAAGGGAGAGCTCAGACTCCCTCTCTAGCCCCCTTTATTTACGCCAATGGATAATATTTGTTATCCAAAGTATTATTGTTATTTATCAGACTAAGGCCGGAGTGGCCTGTGCTGGACATAAAAGTCTTCTCCATTCAGCTCGGTCCATGGCTGCACTTCGCCAGCTACGCAGTCTGCGGAGGGTCCGCAAATCGTCCTCCACCTGATCGATCCACCTTGCTCGCTGTGCACATCGCCTTCTTGTTCCCGTCCGATCGTTGTCGAGAACCATTTTCACCGGATTACTGTCCGACATTCTGGCTACGTGCCCGGCCCACCGCAGTCTTTCGAGGAGAGTACATTGTAGGCGGCGTTCAGCAATGTGATTGCGCCCTTTTTGTAGATGGGACACACGACACCTTCCATCCACTCCTGCGGCGAAACCTCATCCTCCCAAACCTTGGTAATCACCCAGTGCAGCGCTCTAGCCAGTGCCTCACCACCGTGTTTAAACAGCTCTCCTGGTAGTTGGTAATTCGGGAGTGCAAAGTATTCGGGAGTTGAATTCTAGTGTTCTAAAAGGTCTGCATGGTCTACATGGTCAAGACCATTCACAAATTACGTCATGCTTTTAGGAGGAAATGAGAGTTCCGAATAGCGTAACGGTTCATACAATAATTCAAGGAGGTTCAATACAAAAAGTTTGACAATGGGTAGAGGGGGAGTTTTCTTCTTCTTCTTCTATGGCTCTACATTCCAACTGGAACTTGGTCTGCTTTTCAACTTGGCATTTTCTCAGTTGTTAATTGAAAGATTTCCCGACCAGTAGATAGTAACAGATTTATATCAGACCTTGTTATTCTGTTACAGCAGTTTTTTTTATAACAGCGGTTGTTATAAAACTTGTACCATTAGTAGTTAAAATAACAAGAATCGTAACAAAATCTCTTCTTGTTTTAACAAAAATATAACTAAATATGTTATCAATTGAACAAAAATATAACTCGATGTGTTACATTAAAAGCGGTGAAAATAGTTTGTACTATAACAAATTATGTTATTAAAAAGATTATGATTAGCATTAATGTAGGCAATTAACTTTGTCCAGCTGGTTCAACTTTGAATGTAGGCTCAAGTTATACGGAATGTGGTACCTCGTTTTTTTTTTCATTTCTTATCTACCAAAAATGTAGGCATTTTTTTTTTCGGTCAAAATAAACATAACACATTATGTTATAATCATGTTATGAAGATCATGAAATTAAATTTGTTTTCCTCCATCTTTGACAGAGAATTTATAACAAATTGCAAACTTTGTTATTTGTAACACAAATTGATAAAATTTTGTTATGACTAACTGGTCGGGTTTCTATGCCCGCCATTGCATGAATATGTGTGGCATGTACACTGGATACACTTTGCCCAGGGTAACAAGAATGTTGTTCAATCAAAGTTAATTGCCTATTTCCGGGGATTAAACAACCCGACTTAGACGTTAATTTACAATGTTATGGAAACTCATATGTGAATATGTACGTTATGTGGAAGATATTGATTTAAAAAATGTATTGGAGGTAACCACTTTCCCTTCGATGGGACTTGACCCCATGACCCTACAGTACGCAAGACTGGTGCTTTAACCAACTAAGCTACGAAGGACCTCCGTCGGCCTTCGCAACCTAGCGGCTACTGAACGAGCTCGAGATTCCCAAATTGGACGCATAGTCATATCACTCGCAATCCATTTCTCAAGCCAATACTTCCACATGTGTATCGTACACGTCCACAAGAACGTTGTCCCTGGACCGGACCGAGAATCGAACTCCTTATCTCCGGATTGGCAATCATACTTTTTTGCTCGCAAAACTAACTGAACCGTTTGTTTGAGAAACTGTATATGTAACATTGTTGGCTTTTCTTTACTTACAAGATTTCTACAAAAAATAGTCCTTAATTTGGTTTTCAATTTTTCGTTGACAATTTAGAAAAATCTTCTCAGAATGGACAGCTATCATTGGCATTTGGAGAGAAGTTTATGATTATTTTTGACCAACCGGATTGTATGTATCTAAAACTACCGACCGGCATACAACGCTATTATTCATCAAAAAGTATGAGTTTGGAATTCAAAACAATGGTTATGCGTGACTATTTTTTTCGCATGTTCGGACAAGGCAAATGTGGAGCCAACATTCGGTTAACATATTCGTAAAATGGGTGCAGTTTCGGGCAAGGTTGTCTGTTGTAATTACGAAATCAAGCCTAGCGCAAATACAGTTGAGTTCCAGTTCGGAGCAGCAACACGAAAGGTGGTTTTTTCGGTCGCATGTTAGTTCAAGTTTTGACATAGGACGTCTGTCTATAAGAATTTAAATTATGTTTTGCAAAAAACACCCCTTTTGACATGGCCAAATTTTGTCTGAAAATAGGTATTTATGTTCCCTCCCAACCGTCCATAAATCGCAAGCTCGGCTCTTTTAAGGAAAAAAAGTTTTGCTAACAAAAACTTTCTCTTGTCCAAATTAGATTTTTAATTTTCAGTGTCTTATCATCCGAAACTCAAACAGCGAAGGCTGAGACAAACATTCCAGAACCCCAAACGACTCAATTGTATTGATGTTTTGCCTTATTTAGCAACAAAATATAATTTTCGTCCAAATTTCGGTGTTTTTTTTTTCAAATCAACTTTTAATTTTTAAAGAGATTTTTTTCAGTATAGGGCACAACTTGAAATTTTAACAATAGTCATTCTTACAACATGTTTTTGTAGGACACGTCGTTTTTCCAATACTTCCATTTAAAAAAAACGGTTAAAATTTGAGAGAGTGCTGTCAACATTTGTTTGATTTGGCGCGAAATTCCTCTATTATAAGAGTTCTAGGCAGCTGATGTTGATGTTCACTCCCCCGAGCCTATCGCACCCCTTTGACAAATTGTCAAGCTCGATGACATTCGTAATTATACCTACATATATAACGAATACGTGTATAACGACTTCAAGTGCAAGGTCGTAATCGGTGACTAGTTCATGATCAATACTACAGGGCCTTATACAGGCAGCTTTATGACAGACAAACAGACATAACCCACGGAACATGTGCTCATCAGATTCATAGTTACACAAACATTAACGACATCTGCTTCTTGCCCCAAATTAGACAAATCACAAACCGATGGCGCTAGTGAGCAAACGCCAAACTTGAGTTTGCGCGAAATTGATTCGCGCGCCACGAGTGATTGATTGACCAACTAATAATTATTCAAATCAGCCGGTAATGATTATCGATGAAATTTTCTCAAATGCTATGTCTGTGGCTCTGACCGTCTGAAAAACTAATAAAGTAGTAGATTTAATAAGCATCCGTTCGTACGGCTATAGCAAAAACTAAGAGATTTCGCTGGAATATGAAAAAATGATTGAAAATTCAAATTGGCTTCTCCCGATCCACGTTCACAGCATTAAGATTTCCTAGAAAACTAAAAATCCTGTGAGGTTAATTTCACCTGCGTTCCTTCACCGGTAATACGGTAAAGCATTAACATGATTATAAACGATAATGCACCATCAAGAGTACCTCTCGCATAAGAGTGCTGAAGCGAGTTCATCCAAGTGGGTACCGAGAGCGAAAGTATCGAGTTTTCATACGGTGGGTCCACATATACAGATCCACAAAGTGTTCCACCATTCTGCACTGGTCGTACCGATACTGGGAATCGTACTTTCGTCCACCCATCAGGGAAAGAGCAAAAATGACAGTGTGCTGCTCTGCGTTCAGTTCAGTTATCTTCGGTTCGCGGTTCGACGCGGTAGTGGTGCTTCGCCTATGTTCCACTTGTGGCAGTGTGGGGCAGCAAAAAACTATCCTCGAATAGCAGAACGGTAATGATGGGTTAGATTTTAATTACCATAGCATCATTATGATACGCGAACCTTGACAAAAGTATAAATGCTAAGCTTCGGGCAATACAGAGTGAGGATATATCGTTTGCAAAAAAATGACTTATTTGAGGAAGTGCATCACAAGTGACAAAGAATTCACTTCATTAACAAATACCATCTCTGCATCGTGCATACGTCTGTGATTTATATTTTTGCAATCGTGAAAACCTGTGTGCAACGAACTGAGTGACAATATTGCAGCTGTATTTCGCAGATAGTACGACGGTGATGCATTTGTTAGTAGACGGTCTGCCGGTTGTATTGAATCGATTAATATGAACATAAGACGGTACTCTACTAGCAGAGGACCGGCTTGAATAAAATCAATGTAAATAAAGCATCCTAAATGAGTGAAGTGTGCAACCGCACATGCGTACTGGTATCGTTACGTATCGTGCCGTATGTTCATCAGCATGATGTTTAGCGACATGTTTTTGGATGTGCATTATGAAAGCATGTTTGTACGCCATGCAACGGCCTTTACCACAGAGAACAGACATAAGGGATCATACAAAGTTTTGTTGAAAAATTGTGTAAAGCTCCTCAGTACCGCCAACGCAGACTGCCAGACATACAAACTCGATCTCAAGCGAAAATTTATACTTTCTTTGAGTACCTACGAGCATAATAAAAACTTTTCGACCTCAACAGTAAGGTGACTTATGTGAAAAGTATCTACAATTTTTATAAACCATACTATGAATAAATTATTTGGGAAATGCTGTAGCAGTACGTTTTAAATTCATACGGATGAGATTCAGCCTAATTTCAGCTGAACAGGTAGCATTTACTATTTTTAATTACACCCGCAATTTAATTAATATTTGCGAAACAACTATGCCAAATAGCTACACTGGGGTCGCTTTTTACGCGGATAGATTTAATCAATTTCTCGGTCTATTTTAATTTTCACAGCATTTAAAATACTTCCTGATTTTTCTTCAAAATTCTAGGGTTTTCTCGTGGTGTCAACTCAATGGTCCAATAGACATACAAATGCCAGAAATATCCTTAAACAAACCGCGTAAAAAGCGATCCCAGTGTATTTGCTTCAAACAATGCTATGCAGTCTCAGCCAAATCAATTAGTTGGAATGATGCTCTTCAATTGGGTTGCGATTTGTTCCATTTAGAGACTGCCTTCATCTATGCTGTACTGTACATATAACATAGCAGGGCCATTACACCCTTGCATATTGGAATTCATTTACTTATACAGTTATTAAACTAAATTTAAAGTTCAATGCAGCTATCCTGTGTAAGCCTGCGAATAATTTTTGAAGAAGGGAAAAAAAATGAAAATAAAAAAAATCCATTTGAAATTTTTACAGTGAAAAAATGACGGCAATGCATCAACATTTTTGATATTTACTTTAATTTCAACTGCATACATTATATGAAATCCAAAACTTTTACTTCAACCAAATGTAATTGCAGTATGTTTGAAAGTTATTTTTATAATCTGGGAAGGTTTTGGCGACTCTCCATACGTTTACCTTTTGCTGTTGCTTTTTCTTCAATATCCTTTTTCTTCAGACAATCTAAACTCTCCGGTGATGATATGACTTCTGAGCCTGCACATATTCTTCTTCTCTTGGAGACACCTGTTGATGGCTGTTGTTTCACGTACTCAAGAAGAATTTCCTCGAAAGATTTTGTTGGTTTAGTGTTTGTGGGAGAAATATAGTTTACGATACGATTCACTCGAACTATCCAGAGCTGGCATTATATTTTCGTCATTCAGCGGTTTGTTAACATTTTTTGCCTTTTGAAACCTTCCTCAAGCTCTTAGGGTCATATTTCTCGTAGGGAATCATCGTATCACAATATGGATAGATCCCAGATTTACCAAACCCACTTTTCATTATATCTCTTCCCACATTGTTCCATTTTCGAGAAATAATGCTGCAAAACACTCATTGTTCTTTTCGTTGCCACGCTATGACTTCTTTGTTAGAGTTCAGTTTTAGTGGTTTGACTACCGATAAGTCCATCGGCTGAAGTAAATGACTGGTATGCGGAGGAAGTTTCAATATGATCACTTGTTCTGCTAAGGCTTTCTAAATAAGAGTCAGTGGTCTTGCTTTCGGAACTGCTTTTAAAAATCGATGGAAATAGTTTTCAAATACGACTTTTTCCATCCATCCGTTTTGAGTGGCAGCGTATGACATTCCGGGAAATTGTTCACTACCTTTAACTGTCCAAGAGTCCCAAACACGTTTTCCTTTGAAAATAATCAATGAGGGCAGCTTATCTCTAGCTGCATTTTCACCGAGCAGGGCAGAGACATTTTCCCTGCCTGGACCAGCAGTTACACGATGAGCTGCAGCCACTTTTTTTCCGACCACTTTCACTCGAGATGGATCTATGTTGTATATTCGTTCAGGAGGAATGCCCATAGTGTTCTCTTCCAGAAGCTCAAAATATTCTGCTATTTCGAAGGGATCAACACTTCTCTTCCGAGCGATTTCTACTGCTTGTGGTTTCTTTTGTGTCGGTGTCGTCGCATAAAACTCCTGAAGTAATCATTTCCGAGTACGCATTTTTTAAACGGGGTATTGATGTTGTTTTCCTTTAGATACTGTCCAATCGCCAAGAGTATATCCTGCTTGGACAGGCCGAACCCCCACTTTTCCATTGTTTTAATATTGGAAGCTATCTTGGCCTCAACATTCCATGGTATTGCTGTGTCTCTACCTAGACTGGAGCTTTTCAATCCACGCCTACCTTTTAGATGGTTATTCAGCGTGGACACCGGAATACCATAACGCTTCGATGCTTCAGTTTGTGAGACTGCATTACTCCTAATTGCTTCCAGGGCTTTAAACAGGTTATGTTTTGGGTATTCCGCACGCGTTGTTTTCCGGCGATAGTTCCAATCCGAACCATGTTTACCTGGAAACATATTTCTTATCAATGATTTTTCACCTGTCCCTGCACCTGTAGTGTAATACGCAACATGGTTTAATTTGTATATTTTCAACCGAACATCATACATTATTAACATTTTTGTTGTTGATATTCGAAAATTATAAAGAAAATTAACTTACCAATGCACTAGGGGAGTATTTTTAAGCTTTTTACACAAAAAAAGAGAGTTGGACGACGATTCAACACACGCAGACTGGAAGATGTCACAGTGAAACGGTCCTTCGTTGAAGAACTGGAGACGCGTGCTGCAGATATTCCGGAAGGTGGCAGCGTGGAAGACCAATGGACCGCCATCAAGAATGCCTTCATCGCACCAGCGAAAACAATCTGGGCGAACTACGCACCCAGAGAAAACAATGGATGAGACCTGAAGGAAGATAGAGGAGCGAAGAGAAGCCAGATCCGCGATAGAGCGATCACAAGCCAGAGGAGCCAAAGTCTTAGCCCGTCAACGATACGCGGCACTTGAGAAGGAAAAAAACGCTCATGTCGACGGGACAAGCGAGCGTGGGCAGACTCTCTGGCCGACGAAGGAGAGAGAGCTGTCGCAACCGGGGACATTCACCTCTCTACGATGTCTCACGACGCTTAAGCGGGGCGGAAATGAATGCACCGATGCCTGTGAAAGACGCGAATGATCAGTTATTGACCGATCCAACTGACCAGCTGAAACGCTGAATCGAGCACTTCGAACAACTTATTAAAGTGGAAGCCAGGCCATCACCACCTCGGCATGCAGTGCCTAGGAACCGACGGGCAATACGCGTCACCACCGAAGCTCCATCACTGCTAGAGATTCAAACAGCCATCCAAACCATGAAATCGAATAAAGCCCCAGGGGTCGATCCCATATCAGCCGAGATGCTCAAAGCTGACCCCATGATATCCGTTCAACTACTGCATCGTTTATTTCGTAATATCTGAGACACCGCAACTTTCCCGGTCGACTGGATGCAAGGTATCTTAGTGAAGGTGCCCAAAAAGGGTGACTTGACTGTATGCGATAACTGGCGAGGCGTTATGTTGCTGTGTACCGTTCTCAAAGTTCTATGCAAAATTATCCTAGCCCGGATTCAGGAGAAGATCGATGCGATTCTCCGGCGGCAGCAGGCCGGATTCCGTGCCGGAAGATCCTGTGTGGACCATATTGTCACGCTCCGCATCATTCTGGAGCAGGTCAACGAATTTCAAAAGTCCCTTTACTTGGTATTCATTGACTACGAAAAAGCTTTCGACCGTCTCAATCACGAGAATATGTGGGGCGCCCTGAGACGCAAGGGGGTTCCTGAGAAGATCATCGGCCTCATCGAAGCACAGTATGAGGCCATTTCGTGTAGAGTGCTGCACAATGGGGTCCTATCCGACCCTAGGATGTATTCTATCACCGTTACTGTTCCTCATTGTAATCGACGAGATTCTGGTAGATGCGATTGACCGTGAACCAAACGGCGGACTGTTACGGCAGCCTATAACCATGGAGCACCTAAACGACTTCGAATTGGCTGATGACGGCGCTCTGATATGCAGCTCAACGACTTTGCCGAGCACTCCTCTTCGGCAGGTTTAGTCATCAACGTCAACAAAACCAAATCGTTGGTTGTAAACACGGTGACTCCTTCCAGTTTCACAGTAGCCGGGCAACCAGTGGAGAATGTTGAAAGCTTCCAATATCTTGGTAGCCAAATGGCGTCAGACGGCGGTACCAAGATCGACATAGGCGCACGGATCAAGAAAGCAAGGGCTGCCTTTGCGAGTTTAAGAAATATCTGGAAAAACAGGCAGATAAGTGAACGCACCAAAATACGAATTTTCAACTCTAACGTGAAATCTGTGCTGTTATACGTTAGCGAAACATGGTGTGTATCAGTGGAGAACACTCAACGGCTGCAGGTGTTCATTAACAGATTATTATTATTAAAATCTTTATTAAAGAGGTTTTTAGCCCAAGGCTAGTTCACCTCCGAAACCATTAACAGATGCCTGCGGTATATCTCAAACAATGAGCTCCATCGTCGTTACTCTACGTAGGGGCGGAAACGAAATCTGTAAACAAGCATTAGACTGGAACCCAGCGGGACATCGCAGCAGAGGCAGACCCAGAGGCTCATGGCGGCGAAGTCTCAATAAAGAAATAAAAGAAGTCGGCCGAAATCTAACCTGGCAACAGGTTAAAGCGATAGCGGGGCAACGCTCAGATGGGGATCTTTCAAGTCGGCCCTTTGCACCACCGGAGGTGTACAGGATCCATAAGTAAATTTACATAAAAAAATCAATTCAAGTATGCCATCAACCAACTTGCACTAAACTTGATCGCGAGTGGTAAACAAACTTTGTTTCTCATACGTCAATGCGGTGCATTATCACATGACTTTCTCATCCATTGCAACACTGTAAATGGTACAAAGCGGCAGCGCATTGAAAAAAAAATTTCTTCGGGTTTTCTATGAAATATAGACATTTTTTTCACTTACCCCATTTACTCACTTACCACACTGACCCATATAATGCATGCATGGTTAGCTTTGAAGCCACGGGCCTTACCGCTAAGCTACGGGAGACTTTCCTTTTATTCCTATCTGGGTTCAGGAAACTGGATTTTTCTTTCTGTGTAACTTGAGAGGAGTTTCTCGACACGATCAATCGATCAATCAATCCTAATCCGCAGCTAAAATTCTCGCAAGAGAAAGTGAAGCTCTACTCCTATCCTCCTCAACCTTGAAGGGAGTACCGTGTCTAATCCTCCAGAAATCGCCGACGCTTTCGATGACTATTTTGTGTCACTGGCTTTCTTCTTATTATTATTATTGGCATTACATCCCCACACTGGGACAGAGCCGCCTCGCAGCTTAGTATTCATTAAGCACTTCCACTGTTATTGACTGCGAGGTTTCTAAGCCAAGTCACCATTTTTGCATTTGTATATCATGAGGCTAACACGATGATACTTTTATGCCCAGGGAAGACGAGACAATTTCCAATCCGAAAATTGTCTAGACCAGCGCCGGGAATCGAACCCAGCCACCCTCAGCATGGCCTTGCTTTGTAGCCGCGAGCCTTACCGCACGGCTAAGCAGGGCCCTTTAGCAAGTGGATATTCCGCTGCCTCCTGGAATGCTTCTCGAGGTCGGATCTACAAGAGCACCAATCAATTAATCTATCAATTTTGACAGCAGAGTGTAGAGCTGTGGGTATCCTTCCGGGTCGAAATAATTATGGTACCAATTGTTGAATCATCTGCTACTGTCAGTGAAAGTGTCTTTCCAGAGCTTGATCATCCAGCTTTCTGGAACAAGTCGATCTCACTGACTTTGTGTACCAACTTGGTCAATTGTTGACGTCACGAGCAGCTTCAGGAAATAGGGAATCTCAGCTATCGGCAGCACCTTTCGTCCGAGCTATGGGATCAATTCCTTATTTCCCGGCCTAAAGGACAACGTTTTAAAATCAAAATTATCGTTTGATTACCAAGACTGCATAGCCGAAATGTAGCATAATTACCCCGATCAGTCGAACTCCCATTGCAATTGTGCTGATAGTTACGCGATTTCTGATGGCCATGGATGGGGTTCTTTGGGACCTCCAACTCAACATCCATATTTTTGATCATGCAAACGACATTCAATAGGTCGTCTTTGGTAAAACTCCTGTGCAAACCAGGAATTAGATCCAAACAGCTGTCAATGTCATCCTCAGCTGGGAATCCTCAGTAGGGCTTGCCATGGCCACAAATAACATCATTTGCGGGCCTGTATGCAGCAGCAGCAGACATCGCACATCAAGCCCCAGCATAAAACTGCAAGAGCAGCCCATCGACAATAGGAACATCCTTAAAATTCTGGGAGAGTAAATCGACAGAGGGCTAACTTTACTCTCACAATACAGGTCCGTACAGGTTTGTTACCGAACTAGGTTCAACCGGCCCTCGATAAGCCGCATAAAACGAGCAACAGAGTTCTGGTGTGACCGAATCGCCGTATGGTAATTATTTATCAACTGTTTTAGGGTCGTACTATCTAAATTTCCTAGATAGTGATCAACGGACGATTTAAAATTCGTTCGTTCAGTTGCGGTAACGATGGTTACCACTCGCAATCAGGCTTGTAAAATGTCATCTGCATTTCATTTGACTAATTTGTTCATAACTTTCTTCAGAAGCCAAATTTACTTCATAATTTAAGATGTACTCATAACGGTTGAGTAGGGCTATATTTTTGTCCAAGGGTCCATTACTCTAAATATAACATCTGAGGCTGGAAAGTCAAAACTCTCCAAAATGTCACGAGTCATTTGACTTAATGTCATTTGAATGACATTTTGCCTTCAACGCCTCAGATTACATATTTACAGCAATGTCTTGTTAGACAAAGTTATAGGCACATTTAAGCGCTATAAGTTCGCCATACCTCAGGAGCTGATAGCTAACTCCTGAAAAAAGTTCTGGGAAAAATATGCGAATGAATGGAAATGACATTTTACAACACTGCTCGCAATAATAACGGGTGACGTTGAACATCGAATGTAAAATGGGGTAGCAAAAGTGAGAACCGGAACGCCTTGGGCAACCAAGCCATTTCTAGCAGTAGTCACCCCTTGATTAGCCAACAGCTGGTCGCTAAAGAGTCAGGATGGGGTGGTTGATTGTTTGACTGTGTTGGTAACCCGCAAGGCAGCCATTCTGAATGACATGTCATGAAGCCTTAAAGCCATTCGTCACCGTCACCGTTCTTTGGCACTCCATACAGTCGCTGCAAAGTTTTTTTGTCCGCTATGCCAATGCCAGGCTTGTCCATGTCGTCGCCGTCCCTCGACAAGACACCAGCCGGCCGCCATTGAGCCACCATTCAGCCATTGCTAAGTTCATCTCTCTGTACGCCTCGCCATTGCCACTTCTATGCTTTATGCCGTCACGGGTCTTCAAAAAGTCATCATCTTTAAGCCATTCAGTCGCTACAAAGTTCCTATCATTAAAACTTTCTTGCCATCGTTGCCATTCTTCGACAGGTCACCATCAGGCCACCATCCAGCAACCACCCGGCCGACATTTAGCCGACTACAAATCTCATAATAATTGGCCGCTACCAATATCCAAGTCGCAGCTTCACGTTTCCCAGAACGATGTCTGTTTGCATTGCCTCACCGTAACCGTCTTCTCATTGGTATTTCGCCAGCGCAGTGTTCGAAAGCGTACCGTCACACGTAACCAATATAAAAATAAAAAGCTCGAATGGTAAATCAACACTTTTAATTAAGATCAGCCCTCCTAAGCCCACGATCTGATAAGATCACCCTCCTTCCTCAGAACTTTTGTTTCCTTTCTTTTGTGCCAACCCCGGAAGCTTCGGAGTCTCGTTTCGACCATCTTCCAATGCGGTTGGTTTTTGCGCTCTACTTTTGTGCGGAGATTCGCCTAAAAGTAGAACAATAGAACCAGTGCAGTGACCGCGGTCGAAACAAATCTAGACCAACATTTGAAAAGGGCGTAACAGCCAAAATTTATTCCTTCTTATTCTTCGTCTACATATAAAGCTTTATATGTGGACAAAGAATCAGAAGGATTAAATTTTGGCTGTTACGCCCTTTTCAAATGTTGGTCTAGAAATGTGTAGTGTATAAAAAAGTGCTGCAGATCTTGAAGACGTGCGCATGTTCGTGCTTGCTAGGGCTGATCGATTGTTATCAAGGGCAATTCCCTTTCTAATATTGCGATCAAGCCTATGTAAATGACAGAAAAATATATAAAGCTCTTTTAGTGGAATGTGGAGTGGACATGACGTATACTTTTGTCTATCAGTGTACACATATAAACACACATACACACATACAGATATACATCATACAAGACACGTACACGATTTTTATTATATATTAGGTACATATATTATTGGAAGCGTTTGGTACGGGAGGTCCACGCTTTCTTCCTTTCCCCTCGATTCCAAGCTATTAAGTGACTTTAGGTATTCCTGAAGTCGCTCAATATCTAGGAGTCATCTCTGCGGTACATACTGCGTAGTTGGCCTGGCCATATGAAAAGAAAAATGACGGAATTCAGAAACCGTCATTTTCCAGGATGCTTTCAAGTATTGGCTACGCAAGTATGAGATTAGATTAGATTAGATTTTGTGCCAACTCCGGAAGCTTCCATTGGCTGTAGATACGGCAATTTAGGGCATAGGTGAAATTCTTTCGTTTAGTACCCCAGATTCACTGACGTTCCGATTTCTCATTTGGAAGTCGGATCAAGGGTCTCCGGTAATAATCTGGCATTTTCCAACAGTCAGTTCTATACATCGTCTTTTCTGCCGAGATGTCGCTTTGACCACCCATCGAATAAGCCAATGTTCATTTTTTTCAATTCCACAAGTGCAATCGCGGCATTTTAAGTAAAAACCGAAAACATCAGAATCAGAGCATCTTTGTCAACCCGCACCAGTCGACAACCATTGCCAGATTTCCGTGACGCTGCGGTGAGCCGAGGAACGTGACCACAGACTTTTTGGCTGAAGTCGGTCATTAAGAGAAGGGTTATACCTGGTCAGTCAGCTCAGGAGCACGTGGTCTTCGTATGTCCAAGGTTTGAGGCACTACGAAGGGAAATATCCGGTTTAAGCTTAAACTAACGTCGTTGAGGAAATGTGTCGAGATGAAAGCACTTGGAATGCGGTCGACAGGGTAGTATCGCGCATATCATCTGTTATGCAAAAGAAATGGCGCAACGACCAAAGAGAATCGGTACCGGGAGAAATTTTTTTGTCGGGGAACTCTCCGTCAGTGTAGGCTAGATCCACCGCCGGGGACTAGACTGAGTAGATCGCGACGAAATACCACCGGCGACGGGTAGTGAACCGGAAGCCCTATTCCACCGGCATCGTTGGACTGACCTTGGTACCCGGCTGGTTGGCTTCGGTATGGGAGAAACTTCTTCGCCGGGGAATTCTCTGTCGGAGTAGGCTAGATCCGCCCTCGAGGACTAGACCGAGTAGAACGCGAAGAATTAGTTGTTCAAAGTCGTCGAGACATCAACCACTTCAAAGTGGAGGCCAAGAAGAGGTGCTTAACAGCACAACAGGCCGACTTCTCCGAAGTAAAGCAGATTGGTAGTACCGGGGAAGTGCAGGCATCGACACAGAAAGATTTGATGATAAGCTCGAATGAGCTCGTAGTAGAAGACGCATCTTGCGGTCCCGGGGAGGAGCAAGATAGCAAAGCTTGAAAAGGAGGTTTTTTTTTCCCCTCATTTGAGGTTTTTCCTCCCATCACAGTGAAAGCAAGTTTCCATAGAAACAAGGATTACCTAATTATATCTAACATAGCAGGCGTGAACCCTAGAGCCCAATCCCCCTAGCAGACTGCAAGGGGTGATGGTGAATGTTTTCAAGCAGTTTTGCGAGAAAGTGCAGACATTAGTGTAATAACTCAATAAAAAAAGCTTGATGAACTGGATGATGTCTGTATGTGCGTAGAGCCTGTCCACGTAAATTTCGAACAGTTAGATAATGTCTAATTGGTTTGTTGCCATTTCATCAACTTGGACGAGAGCATAGACATGCTGAAAGCAGCAGTGAAGCAAAAAGATTGAGCTGTCGTGTAAATCGATCGTTTCAGTAGCTGGTGAAAATGTTTAAAAATCACGTTAGAAGATGGGTGTCCGAAATTTAACGTGGACAGCCTTTATGTATGTGTGTATGTGTGTGTATGTGCGTATGTGTACAGATTTTGTAGTCACACTTTTTGGAATTTTTTGTCCTAATTACTTACTTCATTCGACGGGAAATCTTGTCACATTATTTGCTATTGAAAATTGGCCGGATCGGACTTCGGGATCAGAAGTTATGGCCAAAATACTATTTCTTATGCCCAAAACACGCTAAAAATACTCATTTATTTTTTGAATATTTTTTGCACGAGAAAGGCATCAACACCGCCCAAGTTCGAGGTTCTCCAATCAAATTACGGTATGTGGGACGCACTCATGATGAGGCCATCCTCGCAGTCATCATATTTTTTGATAGACGGAAGGACTTCAACCCCAGTGGAATTCCCTGCCACGGTCCCAGTGACTAACGGGCTAGGCATGGTCCTACTAGGGTCTTAAGCCTCAATTTGCGTCCACCTTTTTTTCTTCATCCAACTAGATTGAATTGAGCTTGTTTCGTAAGCTAAACTCAAAAGTTTCCGGTTCTGATTCAACTACAGTTATCATTCTTAAGAAAATTATTTTGAGCTTTTTAGTGGAATGTCTTTACTTGTCATAAGATGAGTTTGTATTATTATTTATAAATTCAGACTAAGGCCGAAGTGGCCTGTGCGGTATATAAGAGTCTTCTCTATTCGGCTCGGTCCATGGCTTCACGTCGCCCACCACGCAGTCTACGGAGAGTCCGCAAGTCATCTTCCACCTGATCGATCTACCTTACCCGCTGCACACCTCGCCTTCTTGTGCCCGTCGGATCGTTGTCGAGAACCATTTTTTAACCGGGTTACTGTCAAGACGAGTTTGTACCATTCAATTTAATTCCACCACATGATTGTACCCTGACAGATACGTATTTCGACCTCAACAGTAAGGTCGTCTTCAGTGTCTCGTACTTGACTCGATTCATTTTTTTTTCATTTTATCGTCTATAAAAGACAATGCAATCTTATAATTTATTGACAAAGCCTCTAGAAATTCTTTGGATTGTTTTTTAAGCTATCAATTAAAAAAATCATTTCAGGTATTCCTTCAAATACCATCGAAAATTGCATTCCGTAGGAAATTTCTCCAGTAATTCCTCCAGAGTTTCTAGAATTTTTTTTCCACAAATCTAGGACAAAATTTCAGGAATTTCTTTAGGAGTTTCCGAACGAATTCCTAACGCAATTTGTAGAGCAACTTCTGAAGGCATCTCGACTGACCTCGACAGGCCATCATTCCAACGCTATTCAGCCACTGCGAAGCTATTATCAGTCCTGATTTCCAGCCACCGTTGCCATCCATTGAAAGACCATCGTCAGGCCACAACCCACCCGTTTTCAAATCTCGCATTATTCGAAACCATCCCTTGCCGTTCGTCCTACTTTGATAGGCCGCACTTCGGCCGCGACATATCCCGCTTTTATTTGAGGTTTCTGGCCGTCAACTGGGAAACTGGGAAACTGCTGGGTTCTGGGGAATGTGTCTGTGGACCTTCTGGGTGGGATCGGTAATCAATTAAGTTGTTTTCCCTTATCTGTCCCTTTGACTAACGCGAATACATGTATCAAGGATGTTGTCAGCTAGGATTAGAAGAAACAATAAACTCAACTATATAAACCAGTTGATCATCCCTCTTCGTACCGGACCTACTCGCGGTTCGCTCCGGAGCACGTCATCTGCCGGTGCTCAAGTACGATCCTCGATCGAATTACGGGATCTATGACACCCGCGAAACACCCTGTCCGATAACGACGCCAGCCTTGCCGTGCTCATCTGTTTTATAACCATATTGAATTGGTCGAAGTTTCGTAAGCCAGGCTCAAAGGTTTCAGGTTCTGAATCCACTACGGTTAGTTTTTTTTATTCCATCAGGTCAGTTTCTGTACTAATAAAATTACTATCGATCACAGAAATAAAGAATAATAAAAATTATACAAATTTGAGCTGGCTTGAGAAATTATTGATCTTTGATAGCTACATATCATGAGTGTATAAAGATGATAAGTGAGAGAATTTTTCATTTTTCGCGATGCCATATTCTAGATAGAAAAATTTGATTCAAATCAATGTTTTTTTTTTCTAGATGACCCTCACTAGCCAATCTCCATTAACCGAAATGGTTACAAACGATGCCACCGAAGTGGCCATTCCACTGATGGACGTCTCATCCACCGTGCTGTCGTTCGAAAATCTCAACTATTCCGTCCAGCAGGGCTCCAAACGTATTCTGCAGGATGTTTCCGGTTTGTTTCGTTCTGGTCGATTAGCGGCCATTATCGGACCTTCAGGGGCGGGGAAATCATCGCTGCTAAATGTGCTCAGCGGATTCCAGTGAGTATAATCCTAAGAATGGGATTCCCAGGCCAACTTTTTTTTTATTTTTTGCATGTCTGTTATCAATCACTTTTCAGGGTGCAAGGAATGGAAGGCAGAATTCTGGTGAACAATGAAAGCGTCGATCGTGAACGATACCGGCAGATGGTGGCCTACAACCCGCAGGAGGTGATGCTTTTGCCGACAATCACTGTCACTGAGACCTTGCTCTACGCGGTCGACCTGCGAATGTCATCCAGCGTGTCCCGATTTCAGAAAATAAAAATAGTTAACGACATCATTGCGTTGCTGGGTTTGGAGGAGTGTGCCCACCGACAAGCCCGGGTACTGTCCGGAGGCGAGAAGAAACGGCTTTCGATCGGACAGGAGTTAGTTTCCAATCCCAAAATAATGTTCTTTGATGAACCGACCAGTGGCCTGGACAGCGAATCGTCGTATCAAGTGATGTCCTATTTGAAGGATTTGGCGCGGCAAGGACGATGCATCATCAGTGTGGTTCATCAGCCTAGTTCGGATCTGTTGGAACTGTTCGACGATATCTACGTGGTTGCTGAAGGACAGTGTTTGTATAAAGGGCCCCTGGAAGATCTGACTACTGCCTTCGCAGATGTGGGTTTGATTTGCCCGCAGTATTTCAATCGAGCCGATTTCGGTAATCCAGTTGTATGATAAAATAGTTTTGTGGAATTTGATAACATTCCCGTATTTCAGTCATTAAAATGGCATCAAAGTCATGTAACGAACGCGAAAAAGTTCAATTGTTAAAGGATCGTATGAAAGCAGCACCCATTGAGAACGGTAAGTATTATGATACTGCTACTAAAATCCTCATTGCAACTGTTCTAATTTTTTCGCAGGTTACAACAACAACAAACAGGATGGAAATCTAGAACCGAAAATGGTCGATAGGAATGATGAAACCTCACAGTACGCCATTTCTCAATGGCGTCAGTTCGCCATTCTTACACATAGAACATTTCTGGGTACCATCCGTAACTTCACGCTGACTGTGCTGCGATTCATTGGTCACATTTTGTACGGCGTCATTATCGGCACAGTCTATTATCAAATCGGAAACGATGGGGCCAAAGTTATCTCAAACGTATCCTATTTTATGATGATACTTCTGTTCATCGTATTTGCTAACTCTATGACTGTCGTCCTCACATGTAAGCTGGATTTCCCAACATTTCACATAGTCTGATTAACAAATACGTAATAACTTTTAGTCCCACTGGAGATGGCCGTGTTCATCCGGGAGTACAAGTCCAACTGCTACTCGGTCGGAGCCTACTTCTTCTCGAAGATCGTAGCGGACTTCCCACTCATGATCGGCGGGGTAATCTGTTTCCACTTCATTGCTTACTACATGACGGGGCAGGTCGACGAAACCTATCGGATGTTGATTTTCTTGAGCATGTGCCTGCTGGCTGGATGGTACGCGCAGATCTACGGAATGCTCGGAGGTTGTCTGTTCCCGATTGACGTGAGTCCCTTCATTGTGCCTATCACGTTGATGCCGGCGGTCCTGTTCAGTGGGTACTTCATCCGCTACGACGAGCTGTTCGACGTGTTCAAACCGCTGACGTACATTTCGCCGGTTCGATTCGCCCTGGAGGGAGTCTCGCTGGCGTCCTACGGTTTCGGGAGGAAGGACTTGAACTGCAATGAGATATTCTGCTACTACCGGAAAGCAAGGAAGATCCTTGAGATGCTGGATATGGAGAAGAGCTCCATATGGGTGGATGTAGGTGGGTTGGCATTTATTATTATAGGATTGCATATTGTGGTATATGTTAGCTTACGCTTTAAGGTACGGTAATGAGATATGTAAGGTAACATATGTGTAAATTTGTAGTAGAGGGTTTAAGGCAAATTAGTTTTACCTAATTTTCATTGGATTGATACTCTCCTCTTATGACTAAAATAAAAACTCTCCCCAAAACATTTAGAAATTTTTCATAAAAAACTCCAAGGTCCAGCCCAATCGGGTTATACGCAAAGGTGACGTTGAACTACGTAGCTATGTGTAATGTACAGGTTTTCGACTCTTCCGTTCGATGAGATCAAAGCAAGCATTTTTCAAGCCCAGGGTGAATCTGTTTTCGTTGTTTATCCTGTGCTCCTGAGATTGAGTGAGCATTACGAACCTTGATGATGTATATAATTTTTAAAACCACATTTGAAAAGGAAGATAAAAATAAAATTTTCAAATAATCGAGGATGAGAAACACTCTCAAGCGTATCACATATCCAAATCATCGATTGGTAAAAACTTCGATTCGAAACATTGGTATATGCCACTTTTGAACTTATTTGCCTACATAACACAAAAACACAATGCCAATCATCCGATTCCGATTGAACTGCATTGTTCACATTAAATTGTTGTTAGTTAAGTTTACATTAAAATGAATCGATTCCAAAATATGGATAGTTATCGCCGATAACAACTCGCCTACGTTTCACACCTGAGAAGTTATCAAATGATAATTCCAATAATTATCGTTTGAGAATGATTCTGCAGAACCCTGGCTTATAGTGTACCGCTGCAATCGTAACCGACGCAAACTGGAGCAGATACTTATAAGTCTATAGACTAAGCACCCGCCACTAAGTCTGTCTAAACACCCCGTGGCTCATTACAGAAAAGCCCATCGTGAAAGCTGAACTGCCAACGGCGTTTGATGGTCACCCTTTGGAGGAAGACAGAGTAGACGCGTCAAAGAAATTTGACAGATTATTCATAAGAATTATTATTCCTTCACGTGAGTTGCGTCGGGCTTTGCGTTTACTCCGGCAGACACCTAGGAATTAGCATAAACGAGCTGAAGAATGTTTCCCAGAATGCATCCACTTGGGCCTTCAAACTTCTGAGGTCGGTGTGGGGCATTACACGCTAAAAATGAACTACTCAAAATTGAGTCGAATCCGACTCATTTTCATTAAAAACGGGACAACTCAAAATTTGAGTAAAAGATACTACTTCAATAAAATGATGATTTCGCGAAAGTTAAGCTTGGCCTTCCATAAATTTTTAATACGACAGATGCGAATCAAGTTTATCTATCTATCTAAGTGCATTTTACGACAAACAGACTCCTAGTTTAAGTGCAATCATCATTTTATTGAAGTAGTATCTTTTACTCAAATTTTGAGTTGTCCCGTTTTTAATGAAAATGAGTCGGATTCGACTCAATTTTGAGTAGTTCATTTTTAGCGTGTACGCCCATGCTCATTTCGTATGACCGAAACAGCTGAAACATTCGGTTAATTGCCTTAATGTAGGCAATTAAAATGAAAATCAGTACGATAAGCACATGCGCGTTTTAACCCATCCACTGGCGCATCTCACCCCGCATGGTTTCAAAATCATTTTTTTTCGGGTGCTTTTTAAAAATCAAATTTCTGTGCAATAAAATGGACAATTAGATATCTGTTATCGGTAGTCAGTCGCAGATATGCTGTTCTTCAGTATGCGCTGATGAAAACTGGCTGAAATGGTGGTTTTCATTGATAAAAATGGCATTTTCCTTAACGTGGGCGTCCTACCCCCAGTTCCCCTAAGTTGCATTATTTGACATCTATGCCGGCTTGAGGTCTCCACCCGGGTAGAAACCGTGATATTGATAACAAAACATGATATTAACTTGTTTGAAATAAGAGTAAAAATAACAAACAAAAATAACAAAAATTTGCACCGAAATATCATAAAAATATCAGGTTTTGCTATTAACAAGAACAAACTAATAACTCAAGATATTGATAAGTTCTTCTTAATGGCAAAACCTGATATTTTTATGATATTTTGGTGCATTTTTTTTTGTTATTTTCGCTTGTTATTTTTACTCTTATTTCAAACAAGTTAATATCATGTTTTGTTATCAATATCACGTTTTACTGTTAATGAGCTATTATCATCTACCCGGGCAGTTAGCCTTGCGAACAAAGACGCAAAATCTGGTGATGGCGATATCGATTCTCGATCCGATCTAGGATGTTTTCGGGTGAGGAAGATTCTTGGCATAGTGTATCCATTGTATTTGCCACACAAGATGCATACTATATTGCAATGGTGGACATAGAAAGCTTTCAATTAATGACTAAAAAAATTCTAATAGATTACTAAGTTAAAAAGCAGGCCAAGTTCCAGTTGGAATGTAGTGCTATGGAAAAAGAAGCTTGCGCTGCACTTACAAGATTAACTAATTCACCGAAACCGATTGCTAAACTGTTAGCAAGTTTTCAATAGTAAATATTATCCTAAATAAATATTGTAACACACTGGAGTCGGTTCTTACGCGGAGGATATGGGCCGCGTGAATTAAAAAACGTAAAAAAAATGGTTAAATCCCATAATAAATCTCAATAAACCGCGGAACTCCCAAAATTCGTGTGAAAAAAAAATCGTATAAAAAGCGATTTGTTTAAAAATAACCGCGTAAAAAACGACATCAGTGTATATCGGGTATGAAGCGTTGACTCTTCCTTGATTGAATGGTCCAAAAACATTAAAAATCCATCGAGAAACAGCTGAGATATTAACGATCAAAGTCTATCATATTTTCGTGACGTTTTTCGATTTTGTGCAATCGTAAAGTGTACCCCAATATTGAAAAGACAGACGTAGTTCTACGTCAAAATTAGAAGAAATCATGGTACGGGCAACAAATAAATATAAAATTTCCACAAAGAATTTTTCACAAAACAAAAATACATTATCACTTTTAAAAGCATAAATTGCAATTATAAAAGAAGAAGTTTCCGTAAAGAAATCAAAACGCTGCACGAAAAAAAAAATTGTGGAAAATGTTGTTATTGTTTATTACTTATTTATTTATGGAAATTTTGTATTTTTTCCGTGGAACATGCTTTTTGTGAAAAATTGTCAATGGCTTAAAGAAATTATGCATTATTTATGGAAATTTTATTTTTATTTATTGCCCACACTCTGATTTCTTTATTGGCAATTTCCTATTTTTTATGGAAAATTTATAATTCTTCATGGACATTTTATTTTGATGCCCTCCTCTTATATGCCTTTGAAGTCTCTGTGATTACGTAAAAGTACTTGTGTAATACATTCTATGAAAAATAAACAGTTATTTTGGAGAATAAGACATTAAATAAAATTTAATGATGACATCAGTGAGGCGACATTTTATAAAAATTTGGTATCTTCGAACTTATGTCAAACATATGTTGTGATCTAGCAAAAAAAGCATATTATATCACAATATTAAATACAAAAGAATGGCTAACTAGTTGCTTTCAACACTTCATTCGAGAGAGCCCTCATCATTATCATTTGATTGATTGAATAGCTATTCGAGTGAAGAAATAAATTACACTCCATTGCACCATCCATCAAGTAAGATGCCGTAGGAGGTAAAGTTAATTACTAATGGAAATAGTAAGTATGTTGATTGTTTCTTATCAATGCATCTCATAGTATTTAATTTATAGATTGTGCTAGCGATTAAATAAACTGTGTGAATAATTGTTAGTTGGTTGAATTCATAGGTCACTTAATATTAAGTGCCATCATTATCATATGAATGGTGTGAGGGTTCTTGTTGTAAGCATTAATAATTTTCCGGAACGTGATGATTAGAGAGTTCGTTCTTATCTTCACATTCTGGTGTAAGCTGCAAAAGGCGCATGTGAAAGATTTCCTTTTTTACAACTACCCCCAATAGACGGACTTGACCTATTGTTACAGAAAGTTATTGCCATGTGCGATGTTTGATTCCAATTGAGCGCTTGCTAGGGTTAATGATTTAATAGTGGAGGAAATAAGCCCTTTCCAACATTGTTTCAATACTAATTAATGATTTTGTGTGTGTTACTTCTACGTGAAGTTAAACGATTTACAATGATATGGAAATGCTAATATCATCTTCAGTGGAGATATATCGGCTTCCACACTGATATTCTTCCCTCCCCCTTCATACGGGAGCTTGGCAGAAGGAAGGTCGTGCAATATGTGCCATCACAAATATTGCCCTCCACTCGCTTTCAAATCGACTTCTATAAAAACATTCTTCATGCCTGCCGTATCCTAACGGAACTATCAATTCTATACTTTCGCCTCTAATTCTATCATGAACATGTACGTCTGAGTTTGGAAGATGATATTAGCATTTCCATATCATTGTTTTAATTCCAAAAACTTATCTGACTCGAGTCTCCTTAATAAAGAAACAAAAAAAAAATATCTGACCTTGTAGATGAATCCCTTCCATTCCAATATGATGACTATGGTCCTAAATGATATATCCGTCCATCACTTAACATCCCAGCAGTATTATTTAATTCTTTCACAAGCTACAGTGGACCTTCAATGAGCTGATGTTCTAAGACTCTATATCGAATCGTTGAAACAAATTCACGGTTACTCTGATAGTCCTTTCGTATTTTCCAAAAACTTCTGTTCCACATCACAATACCGACTGTATTACATCTCTTCAAAATGTCCTGGATCTCAGATCATTTCAATACCAAATTTTCAATACCAAAAATAGGCATGATATCCAAGTGAGTCCATTTATAGTTTATCTGACTGCAATCATCAATTGAACTAGCCATTACAGGCCTTAACGGTTGACTAAAATATCCTGAAAGTCGTATTGTTTGATGTAATCATCCAAGTCCGTTATACGCCTCAACAAAAAAGTCCGCAGAAAAATTGCTCAACACTAACACCTCCTTGAATAGTTATTGACCTTGGACATCCTTATCGTCTTTATTTTCTATGGCTCTACACTCCAACAGGAATTTGTTTGGCTTTTCAACTTAGTATTGCATCCGTCCCGCAAGGGTTAAGGAGGTCAAATATTTTCAAATTTATTGTTATGTTATCAACAGATGCCACCTTATCTTGGGGAACGTCCATAAATTACGTCACATTTTTAGTGGAAGGGAGAGGGTTTCTAAAAGTGTGAAATATCATTTTATTTGGAAATTTCATACTAAAAGTGGGTTCATTAAGAGAGGAGGGATTGAAAATGGTTCATTTTTGCGTGACATACATATATTACTTGCCACGAATCTCAACCATTGATGATCAATATACATGTCCTTACTTGATACTTTTATGGGCTCCTTGAAGAACATACGCCGAATGGAATATCCTTCTCCACTGGATTCGATCCTGGGCCAATTACTTCCAGTCGCCCTGAACATTGAGCGCCCTCAGGTCCTCTTCAACTGCAAAAAAACATCGTGTGCGCGGTCTCCCACGAAGCCTGCGGCCTCTTCCGGGTTCTCTACTAAATATTATCTTCGCTTGAGGTTCTTCCGGCATACGAACAACGTGACCAGTCCACCGTAGGCTGCCGTGTTGAATAAGCTTAATAATATCCAGCCCTTTATACATCTGGTACTACTCGTGATTCATGCGACGCCGCCAGATACCGTTCTCCTGTTTACCGCCGTGTATTTTCCACAGCATCTTACGTTCAAACATTCCGAAAGCCCTCCGATCAGCCTCCTGTAACGTCCATGTTTCATGGCCGTTTAAAGCCACCGGAAGAATTAGAATAGTATACAGCGCGAATTTTGTTTTCGTTTGCAGACGACAGGACTTACGCTGGTTACGGAGTCCGTAATAAGCCATATTCACAGCTGCAATACACCTTTTCACCTCGCGGGTAACATCATTATCGCACGTCACTAATGTTCCAAGGTACACAAATTCTTCTACCACTTCAAATTTTTCACCATCCAGCACCATTTCACTGCCACCACCACTAACGAACCTACGTTGATTGCCAGCGACCATGTACTTCGTTTTGCTGGTATTGATCGGGAGTCCAATCCTCGCTGTCTCCCTCTTAAAAGGCGTAAAAACCTCTTTCACGGCACGGCGATCAATCCCGATGATATCGATATCGTACGCAAATCCTGGGAGCATATGCGATCTTGTGATAATGGTACCGCTTCTTTGCACGCCAGCTATCCTAATCGCTCCCTCGAGCGCTATATTGAACAGTAGATCCAGGAGTGCATCATTCTGTTTTAATTCATCTAAGGTAACAAATGATGTCGATATTTCATCCGCAACCCTTACACTTGATTTCGATCCGTCCAACGTTATACGAATCAGCCGTATCAGTTTCGCCGGGAAACCATGTTCTAGCATAATTTGCCGTAATTCATTCCGTTTCACTGAATCGAACGCCGCCTTGAAATCGATAAACAGATGATGTGTCTGCAACTTGTACTCCCGGAATTTATCAAGGATTTGTCTCAGGGTATACATTTGATCCGTCGTTGATCGGCCCTCACGAAAACCTGCCTGGTATTCGCCGACGAAGGACTCTTCAAGCGGTCTCAATCTGTTGAACAGAATACGGGACATTATTTTGTATGCCGAATTAAGGAGAGTTATTCCTCGGTAATTGGCGCACTCCAGTCTGTGCCCTTTCTTAAAAAGAGGGCAGATGAAGCCGTCCAACCATATTTTTTCCATATTTTCGACATAATATGGTGCAGCACATATCCTTTGTCGTCGATAAATCGGCCAGAACGCTTAGCTTTGTATTCAGGGTGGCGAAAAATTTCCCCGACGAACATTGCTTGAAGGCCAAGAGGAGATTGTCCGGCTGAAGAACAACAAAGCCCCTGGGGTTGACCAACTACCAGGAGAGCTATTTAAACGCGGTGGTGAGTCACTGGCTAGAGCGCTGTACTGGGTCATTACCAAGATTTGGGAGGAGGAAGTTTTGCCGCAGGAAGGTGTCGTGTGTCCCATCTACAAAAAGGGCGATAAGCTGGATTGTAGCAACTACCGCGCAATCACATTGCTGAACGCCGCCTACAAGGTGCTCTCCCAAATGTTATGCCGTCGGCTAGCACCAACTGCAAGGGAGTTCGTGGGGCAGTACCAGGCGGGTTTTATGGGCGAATGCTCCACCACGGACCAGGTGTTCGCCATTCGCCAAGTACTGCAGAAATGCCGCGAATACAACGTGCCCACACATCATCTATTCATCGACTTCAAAGCCGCATATGATACAATCGATCGGGACCAGCTATGGCAGCTAATGCACGAACACGGTTTTCCGGATAAACTGACACGGTTTATCAAGGCGACGATGGATCGGGTGATGTGCGTAGTTCGAGTTTCAGGGGCATTCTCGAGTCCCTTTGAAACCCGCAGAGGGTTACGGCAAGGTGATGGTCTTTCGTGTCTGCTATTCAACATCGCTTTGGAAGGGGTAATACGAAGAGCAGGGATTAACACGAGTGGTACAATTTTCAATAAGTCCGTCTAGCTACTTGGCTTCGCCGACGACATAGATATTTTTGTTTGGATGAGATTGCAAATAAATTGGATGGTCTTGTGAGTGTCGTCGAAGCGTTTAAAAATTTCGAACAAGTGATTAAAGAAGCGGTTAGTGAGGAATTAATGTGTTTGAAAAAACGGGATGTCTGTGGAGCCCCTTCCCCGGGAATTCCGTCCTTTGCAAGCGTGTTACAGTCCTCTGGTGGAGGAAAAAAACAAATTAAGCGTAAGGTACCTGACCCTTCCGACAGTGTGCTGATCATGCAAAGCTCGAAAACTCCGGCTACTTTTTCTGAAGAAGGTGGTCTGCTCCGGTCCGGAAAACGCCGCAGAATCGATAATGCAAATAAACCAGATCGTTCTCCCAGTATTCTCCCACTCCCTGTGAAATGTCCAGTGCCAGTCTCACCGCAGCGCAAGTCCAACGCGGTCACCAAAATTGAACAAACTGTCCTTTTCAAGCCTAAACGGGAACAATCAGCAGAGTTAACTAAGACTGATATTTGCGCTAAGCTCGATCCCGCGGAATTTTCTGTGAAGGATGTTCGTTTAAGGGAAAATGGTGTTGTCTCTGTGAGATGCGAGACCAGCGACCACGCAGTGCGATTAGCTTCAGCCGCCTCTAATATTCTTAACGAGAATTATTGCGTTGAAAGCCAGAAGCCGCTGAAACCAAGAGTGAAAATAATTGGATTTTCCAAGGATATTGACGAAGAGGAATTGATTTCTAAGTTGAGAAAACAGAACCCTGGAACGAATACTCTCGAGCTGAAATTAATCCGAATACATAAAAATGAGTCACAAAAAGCAATCATATGTCAGTCATACTAGAAACAGATGCACGTGGGTTCGACGATTTAATCAAGCGGCAGAGAGTAAACATCGGTTGGGAAAGGTGCAGAGTTGTGGAGGCAACGGATGTGTTGCGCTGTTTCAATTGCTCGGAATACGGACACAAAGCTGCTTCCTGCAAGAATCCTTCATGCTGCCCGAGGTGTGCTGGTGATCATCAGGTGAATGAGTGCCTTGCTGATTATTTGAAATGTAATAACTGCCATGTGCTGAACACAAAACGGAGTTCCCCCTATGACCAACTGCTCGACGTAAACCACGCCTCTTGGAGTACTGACTGTCCCATTTTCGCCAAGCGACTTAAATCGGCACGGCAACGAATAGATTTTCGACCTAGCAATTAGGAGAATATGCTGATAGTGGGAAGCTCCTTTATTCCGGTCATCAAGCGGCAGTGCATCATTCATCAGAATATCCTCTTGATCGGACACCGGGACGCACTCTTGCCTCCAGCCTTGTGGAAGGTCCCTGTCCGCTCATCACAGTCGAGCCAATCCAGCCTGCGATCATCAGCCGTCCCGGCCCTGTGTTTGAGACCGGTGTAGGGACCTTCCAACAGCATTTATCAGGCAAGTACGCTCTCAATACGTTCAGTTCTTCCTCCGAAAAGTCTCCTGTTTCCAGCCAATGCGCAGCGACGTTTCATTCATCAGAATATCCTTTTGATCGGACACCGGGACGCACACTTGCCCCCAGCCTTGTGGAAGGTCCCTGTCCGCTCATCACAGTCGAGCCAATGCAGCCTGCGATCATCAGCCGTCCCGGCCCTGTGTTTGAGGCCGGTGAAGGGACCTTCCAACAGCGATTACCAGGCAAGTATGCTCTCAATACGTTCAGTTCATCCACCGATAGGCCTCCTGTTTCCAGCCAATGTGCAGCGACGTTTCTCTCATCTGAATATTCTAACGATCGGATACCGGGACGCACACTTGCCCCCAGCCTTGTGGAAGGTCCCTGTCCGCTCATCACAGTCGAGCCAATCCAGCCAGCGATCATCAGCCGTCCCGGCCCTGTGTTTGAGGCAGGTAAAGGGACCTTCCAACAACGTTCATCTGGCAAGTTTCCATTCAACGTGTTCAGTTCATCTTCTGACAAGATTCCTGATTACTATGTCTGAACTTGATTATGCATATGTACAACATGTGATAGATTTAGTTCGGAAAAGGTATTGGAGGGTAACCGCCCCTTCGGTGGGGTTTAATCCCACGACCCCAGTTCGCATGACAGGTGCTTTCCCTACTAAGCTACGAAGGACCTCCGTCGTCCACCGCAGCTTAGCGGGTACTGATGAAACCAAATTCCCAGCATCAGGTACCAGCCGATCTCTCGCAATACATTTTCAGAACTAACTCTCTCAAATGTATTTTTGTACACAATGTCAACCAAGTAGGATGAGTATTTAATATTTTCCGGCTCCTGATTCTAGACAACTCGCGACCACGCTTCTTCCGTTTGAAAAAGATGCTCCCCAACATTCCAGTACTCGTCACTCCCACATCAGCAACGAAAACGGTGGTCTGCACATCTACTATCAGAATGTTCGCGGGCTTCGTACCAAAATCGACGATTTCTTTTTGGCGGTATGCGAAGGTGATTACGATGTTGTTGTGTTAACCGAAACTTGGCTCGACGACGCCATACAATCAGCACAGCTTTTTGGACGCCACTACTCGGTGTTCAGAACTGATCGCAATCCTTTGAATAGCCGTAAAACCCGTGGCGGTGGTGTACTAATCGCAGTTTTATCTAAGTTCAATTGTGCTCGTGATTCTGCTATCGTTAGTGATACCCTCGAACAATTATGGGTTCGAGTCAATATGCCTGGATTCATTATCAGCATTGGGGTTGTGTACTTGCCACCTGATCGTATGAACAATTTTGATGATATTCAACGCCATCTAGAATCTATCGAAGCGGTTAATTCTACACTCAGGGCTAACGACAAGGCCCTGCTGCTCGGTGATTACAATCAAACTGCGATTCGTTGGTGTTCGGTCGAGAGTTCTCACCCGACTGTTGACTTGATACGTTCTCGTCTATCAGAATCCAGTTGCGCATTGTTGGACGGATTCAACTTTCATGGATTGACCCAGATCAACTCAATCGTTAATTCATGCAGTGCTGCCTAGTTGTGCAATACGCCCTGCTCTTGAACCGCTGACACCTGTTGATGTCAACCATCCTCCGCTTACCTTGGAGTTGTCGTATGCACCGCCAATTACCTTTGAGTCTGGACATGATTCGAGCAGTTATAATTTCCGAAAAGCAGATTACTCTGCATTGAATGAAATGCTACTTGCAATGGATTGGGATTGCATCAATTCATTTGATAACGTCGACGGTGCTGTGGACTTTTTCACCGACAGTATCGTTCGTGCATTTGCTATCCATGTTCCGATTGTTGGAGCTGCACGAAAGCCCGCGTGGTCCAATCACAGATTACGAATACTTAAACGTCGCCGGTCCTCTGCACTTCGGAGATACTGCAATTATCGTTCCACTTACAACAAGCAACAGTTCAATAGTGCCAGCAGTGTATACAGAAGTTATAATCAGTTTTTGTATTCCCGATTCATCAGTCGCACACAACGAAATCTGCGTCTAAATCCCAAGCAATTCTGGACATTTGTTAGGTCCAAACGGAATGAAGATGGTCTTCCTACGTCAATGCAACTGAATGGTGTTTCTGCTGACACTCCAGCTGACAAATGCGAGCTCTTTGCTGAACAGTTTAAAACCTCTTTCAACGATTTCTCAGCTCCGCTATCTGTTGTCATCGAGGCTTCTCGTGACACTCCTCGAGATGTTCTGGACTTAGGCATCTTTCCCATCAGTGATGAAGATGTGTGCCGAGCGATCCGGAAACTGAAATTTTCGTTCTGCGCTGGACCGGACGGGATACCGGCTGCTTTGCTGCGCCGGTGTTCGAGCGCTCTTATTAAACCGTTAGCAAAAATCTTCAATCTTTCCCTTCGAACCAGAACGTTTCCCATGCGCTGGAAGTCGTCATACCTTTTTCCAGTTCATAAGAAAGGAAACAAATGCGACGTGAGCAACTATCGTGGAATAACCACTCTCTCCGCTTGTTCGAAAGTTTGAAAAAACAATGAACGACACGCTCTTCGCCTGTTGCAGGCAGTACATCTCTACGGACCAGCATGGATTTTTCTTAATAGATCGATCGCGACCAACTTGATAGAATTCACATCAACTTGTATTAAGGCTCTTGACAATGGGCGGTAAGTGGATGCGGTATACTTAAATCTTAACTCTGCTTTTGACCGACTGGGTCATCGTATTCTACTTGGCAAACTTGAGCAGTTGGGAGTTTCCACTGCGTGTGTTGATTGGTTTAGATCTTACCTGACGGATCGAAAATTGCGTGTGAAAGTCGGATCATCTCTTTTGGATCCCTTCGTCACGCCATCTGGTGTACCACAAGGGAGTAATCTAGGACCATTGTTGTTTTCGATATTCGTCAACGATGTGACACTGGTACTACCACCTGGTGTAAGACTGCTCTATGCTGACGATGCAAAGCTTTACATTGTTGTCAACAGTCTTGAAGACTGCATTCAACTACAAATGCTTTTAACCCGTTTAGAGGGGTGGTGCGTGCGTAACTGCTTGTCACTCAGTATCCATAAATGTCAGACAATAACGTTCAGCAGAAAACGAAAACCTATCATCTATAATTACACGCTGTCTGGGACAGTTCATGAGCTAGTGAACCACATCAGGGATTTAGGAGTTACACTTGACGACGCACTAACCTTCCGTTTCCACTACGATAACGTGATTTCTAAGGCAAACCGACAAGTTGGCTTTATAATGAAAATCGCCAAAGGATAAGGGTTATTGCCTGCGATCACTATATTGTGCGCTTGTACGATCAATTGCGGAATTTGCTGTCACTGTCTGGTGCCCTTGGATCCACTTGGATCTCGAGGATCGAATCTGTGCAAAAAAAGTTCGTGCGCTTTGCATTGCGCAATCTCCATTGGCGTGATGGCCAACATTTCACTCCGTATGAAAACCGCTGTCGGTTGCTTGGACTGGATACCTTAGATGTTCGACGCCGTGTGGCACAGGCCATGTTCGTAGCGAAAATCCTGAATGGTGCTTTTGACTCTCCAGCAATACTTAACAAGATGAATTTTTACGCTCCTATGCGTCCGCTGAGGAGGAGGGATTTCATTCAGCTTGGTACTCGAAACAGTCGTTACGGTCAGCATGATCCAGTTCGATATATGTCGTCCAGTTTCAACGAAGTGTTCCATCTCTTTGATTTTAATCTATCGCCAGCTACTCTACAGCGAGTTTTTACAGCATACTTTCGTGACACAAATTGACACTACAACCATAGATTACTTAGTTAAGCTTTATTATAGTGATGTATTTCGTGTGTATTATGATTGATGTGTTATGTGTATGTGTATATAATGATTAGATAACAATAGTTTTTACCCTTTTACCCTTATAGTCATTGAGACAACAGATGTCAGATGACAATTGTTATGAAATAAATAAATAAATAAATAAATAAATAAATTATGGCACGTAACTTTGAGAAGATGGAGGAAGCCTACATCAGACTGAAGAGGGAAGCCAAGCGGATCGGACTAGTCATCAACACGTCGAAGACGAAGTAAATGATAGGAAGAGGTTCAAGAGAAGACAATGTGAGCCACCCACCGCGAGTTTGCATCGGTGGTGACGAAATCGAGGTGGTAGAAGAATTTGTGTACTTGGGCTCACTGGTGACTGCCGAAAATGATACCAGCAGAGAAATTTGGAGACGCATAATGGCAGGAAATCGTACATACTCTGGACTCCGCCGCCGTACCAAGCTGATAATCTTCAAAACGCTCATTACCGGTAGTTCTCTACGGACACGAGACCTGGACGATGCTCGTGGAGGACCAACGCGCACTTGGAGTTTTCGAAAGGAAAGTGCTGCGTACCATCTATGGTGGGGTACAGATGGCGGACGGTACGTGGAGGAGGCGAATGAACCACGAGTTGCATCAGCTGTTGGGAGAACCATCCATCGTTCACACCGCGAAAATCGGAAGACTGCGGTGGGCCGGGCACGTAGCCAGAATGTCGGACAGTAATCCGGTAAAAATGGTTCTCGACAACGATCCGACGGGAACAAGAAGGCGAGGTGCACAGCGGGCAAGGTGGATCGATCAGGTCAGTGGCGTAGCCAGGGGGGGGGTCGTTTGGACATAAACCCCCCCCCCCCAAGAGACGAAACTTGTTCGAAAAAAAAAATTTGAGAAGAAAAAAAATGTTCAGAAAACCCCTACGCCACTGGATCAGGTGGGAGATGACTTGCAGACCCACCGTAGACTGCGTGGTTGGCGACGTGTAGCCATGGACCGAGCCGAATGGAGAAGACTCTTATATACCGCGAAATGAATGTATAGTGTAGAGAATATGAGGAATTTGGTATTCGTTTTGTAAATTTTTAATAGTTTTAGTTTGATTGTTTATTTATTATTTGAACCCCGGCAGTCTTTACTACTGTAGTAATTTAAAAGAGGCAACTCACCCTACATGTTTTGAATAAATAAATGAAATGAAATACATAATATGCAACTTGACGTTCTTGTTCCATGTATGCAGCTTACATCAGTGTAGTATACGCTAGGAAAAATATCAAAAAAGAAAAAGTAGCATCACGAAAAAAATTCCACAGCAAGATATGGGGTGCAATTCTTTATATAATTTTAAGAATTTCAAAATGATATGTATTTGAAAATAATTTTGAGCACCGGATTAGACTTTTGATTATCTACATTGTACATATATTCATTTGATTGTTCATGATAATAAATGTTTTTCTCGAATTGATCCCGAAAAAGGTACTATTTTTTATGTTTATTGAATTTTTAATCTCATGCAATAAACCAACTTCAAAACAAAAAAATCAGCTTGTAATTTTTAAAATTATTTTGAATTCCGCTGGCTATGCCGCGCCGTGGTAAATTTTAGTGATTCTTTTTTTGCCTTTCTCGTATACAAAGTATACGTAAATGCTATATGTTCGCTCCAAAAACAAACTTTTGATCCGAGGACCGGAGACCCATAGTGTTATATACCAATCGATTCAGCTCGACGAATTGGAGTGATGTCTGTGTGTGTGTATGTGTGTGTATGTGTGTGTGTGCGCAAAAAGTTTAGCTCACTTTTTAGACACTTATCCTCAACCGATTTGCTCTCAACAAGTTTCATTCGACGCAGAATCCTATCCCATTGTTTCCTATTGAAAATTGACCCGATCGGACTATGGGCTTGGAAGTTATGGCCAAAATACTTTTTTTTCATATAAAAGCACATTAAAAAGTCTAGCTCACTTTTTGGGCACTTATCCTCAACCGATTTGCTCTCAACAAGTTTCATTCGACGCAGAATCCTATCCCATTGTTTCCTATTGAAAATTGACCCGATCGGACTATGGGCTTGGAAGTTATGGCCAAAATACTTTTTTTCATATAAAAGCACATTTAAAAGTCTAGCTCACTTTTTGGGCCCTTATCCTCAACCGATTTGCTCTCAACAAGTTTCATTCGACGCAAAATCCTATCTCATTGTTTCCTATTGAAAATTGACCCGATCGGACTATGGGCTTAGAAGTAATGGCCAAAATACTTTTTTTTTCATATGAAAGCACAATAAAAAGTCTAGCTCACTTTTTGGGCACTTATCCTCAACCGATTTGCTCTCAACAAGTTTCATTCGACGCAGAATCCTATCCCATTGTTTCCTATTGAAAATTGACCCGATCGGACTATGGGCTTGGAAGTTATGGCCAAAATACTTTTTTTTTCATATAAAAGCACATTAAAAAGTCTAGCTCACTTTTTGGGCACTTATCCTCAACCGATTTGCTCTCAACAAGTTTCATTCGACGCAGAATCCTATCCCATTGTTTCCTATTGAAAATTGACCCGATCGGACTATGGGCTTAGAAGTAATGGCCAAAATACTTTTTGCCTTTCTCGTATACAAAGTATACGTAAAGGCTATATGTTCGCTCCAAAAACGAACTTTTTATAGGAGGCCCGGAGACCCATAGTTTTATATACCGATCGACTCAGCTCGACGAATTGGAGTGATGTCTGTGTGTGTGTATGTGTGTGTGTGTATGTGTGTGTGTGCGCAAAAAGTCTAGCTCACTTTTTGGGGACTTATTCTCAACCGATTTGCTCGCAATAAATTGCATTCGACGCAGAATCCTGTCCCATTGTTTCCTATTGGAAACTGATCCGATCGGACTATGGGCTTAGAAGTTATGGCCAAAATACTTTTTTTCATAAAAAAGCTCATTAAAAAGTCTAGCTCACTTTTTGGGAACTTATTCTCAACCGATTTGCTTGCAACAAGTTGCAATCGACGCAAAATCCTGTCCCATTGTTTCCTATTGAAAACTGACCTGATCGGAATATGGGCAATGGATTATGGCCAAAATACTTTTTTTCATAAAAAATCACATTAAAAAGTCTAGCTCACTTTTGGGCACTTATTCTCAACCGATTTGCTTGCAACAAATTGCATTCGACGCAGAATTCTGTTCCATTGTTTCCTATTGAAAACTGACTCGATTGGACTATGGGCTTAGAAGCTATGGCCAAAATTCTTTTTTTCATAAAAAAGCACATTAAAAAGTCTAGCTCACTTTTTGGGCACTTATTCTCAATCGATTTGCTCGCCAAAGTTATGACCAAAATTCTTTTTGCCTTTCTTGTATACAAAGTATACTTAAAGGCTATATGTTTACTCCAAAAACGAACTTTTTATAGGAGGCCCGTAGGCTCATAGTGTTATATACCGATCGACTCAGCTCGACGAATTAAAGTGATGTCTGTATGTGTATATGTGTGCGCAAAATAATCTCACTGATTTTTCAGGCACTTATCCTTAACCATTTCATTTCTTAGGCATTTATCCTCAACCGATTTGCTCGCAACAAGCTTCATTTGACGCGAATCTTGTCCCATTGTTTCGTATCGAAAACCGGCCCAGTCGGACTATGGGCTTCGGAGTTATGGCCCGTTTTAACAATACAAATTCTTTTTCTCTATATAGGCACTTACTCTCGGCCGATTTATTCGCAACGTTCTACGCAGAATCATGTCCCATTGTTTCCTATTAAAAATTGGCCGGATCGGACTATGGGCTCAGAAGTTATGGCCAAAATACTTTTTTCATACCAAAAGTGCGAAGAAATTACTCACTCACAAGAAACGAGAAAGGCACTATCACTGCTAGGTGGATTAATCTGGGTTTTTTTTATCTTTATTATCGAGACATTCAGCCCGAGGCTGGCTCGTGATTCTACTTTTTCTCTGATGACAGCATTCATCCGGTTCTCCTAGCCCATTCTTTGATGGTTTGTTTCCAAATGCCAAACAAGTGTTGCATTACAATGTTAATAAAACAATGATCCGAATTGGAATTCTTTCGGCATCTTCATGCAACTTTTTTATGATTTGATGTTTTGGCAATGCCTGTAATGAAAAATTTCATGATTTGATGTTTTGGAAATGCCTGTAATGAAACTGAATGGAAACAAAGTGCTTTTTAGTAAATGTTGAGCGTGAAGAAGAAAGAAAGAATAAATAGGAATAGAGAAAGAAGAAAAAACCAGAGAATGAAGGAGGAAGCAAAAACAAATAAAAATGTGGAAGAAAGATTAAAGAATAAATAAAGAAGGAGGACAAGAAAGGAGAGAGAAGAAGAAAGAAAAAGGAAGACGGAAGAGTCCGTCTTTTGCTCAGCCACTCTGAAAAGAAGGGAAAACCTCCAATTTTTTGTTAGCATACAACCATTACTTGTCATAAGTTCGTACAAGTCGAGTCAAGTATGAGACATTCAAAACGGCATTACTGTTGAAGTCGAAATAGGTATCTGTCAAGGTACAAACAAGTGGTGGTTTTAAATAGAATTGTACGAACTCGTCTTATGATAAGTAAAGACATTCCTCTAAAACCTCAAAATAATTTTCTTATACAATCGTTTTTTCTCATCGGAATTAATTACCAGTTCTTCCGTAGGTTTGATCGTACCCTGACATGCTTAAAGGGGAGGTAGAGAGATGCTGTATTTTTTGAAATTTTCAAGAACGGTACTTCACCACAAAACTTCACTAATGTATTACCAAGCGTTCACCACCCAACTTTTTCACTAAACATGCATAATTTTCAACCAAAAGTTTGGTTACGTTTAGCTCAATCACGATCGAAATGAAGGAATACCCAAAAAGCGTATTCTTTGGGGACCCTTCTACTCTACGGTGTCGAAAGCTCGCGGAGGAAATTGACTTATATCCAACATATTTAAAAGAAAAACACACCATGCTTCGCTTCCGCCTCCGCTTTTTTTTTTTTCAATGTGATGCGTATAGCGTGTGAAATCGAATGGTAGGTTAGTGTCGTGAAGACGTTATACCCCTCGAACTCGTTAGATATTGTATGCTTTAATGCTTATGTCTGATATTATATTTTTCGTATGAAAAGCTAGGAACTATCACAAGAATTAGATGACGGATAAAGAAGAATAATAATAATGAAATGCGCTTTTCCTACATTGTCCACAATTGCAATCGAAAGATTTCAATTGTTTCGTTTAAAATACCACATGCTCAAGGTTTAACAAACCCGTAATCATGTGAGGTGGAACTAAAGCTCATTTTTGATGAGGGTGAGCTTTGTTCCATGAATCCCAAATCAAAACAGAGAATAAGTTGTGTTCATCAGCTTACAAATGAGAGCGACCTGGCCATCCTAGCTTCATTTTAACCCGTTGAAGATCCACAAACACAAATTCACCGATTTACAGCGCCTTCGATGGCTGGTCACTCTACTTGAGCAAACTATCATCCACCCCTCAGAAAACAGCAAGCATAGTGTTCAGTCGTCTTCAGTTCGCGATCGGACGCGGTGGTGGTATTTCGCCGGGCCTACAGGCTAGTGGCAACGTGAAACAGCTATAAAGCGGCACTCCAATAAAAACCGGTAATGATGAGTTCGCTTTTTTCGCTGCAATTAACTGAAAAGGGTCGTGTACTTCTGAAGATGTAAGAATGAGGATCTTTGGAAGCTTCTGTGGCTGAGCTGAGGGTGGAACATCCCATCAATTTCCAACGTAGTTCAACACAAATTCCCTGCAGTTTAGAAGTGAAAGTGTTTGCCCGAACGGACACAACCGGCGTCCAGTTGCAGATGTTTGTGATTTACACTTATGCAATCTGGGAAAGCAGCAGTGTGTGCAATGAAAACAAGTGATAGTTTCGATGTGTTTTGTACACCGAAGGGCAGTATTGGTTGAGGAAGCAAATTTAATCAGCACAATAATGCATGTGGGTGAAACAGTGACCTACTAGAAAAGCCGATATAAACAGACAGCAATGGGACAAATGTAAATAATTGAATAGTTATTACTTGGACGACGGGTAAATTGTTCCTGCAAACTAGCAGATATCGGTCCTATCATCATTGGCGCGACAGTACACGCTGCGATGTCGTGAGTTGCACATTTGAAAATTTGTTTAAAAACGCTTCTACGACGTAAATTAGTTCGAATTTATTTATATTCATAGCGAAGACTGAGCTTGTTTTGTTCGTATTTATCTAGTATGAAATATTATTTTTTACCTTACCGAGCATTCCATTGTATTTGATTTGCTACAGCTGATTGGTTAAGAAGATCATTAACCATAAGCCAACAAAAGTTTTGAGTTTTACAATGTTGAAATATCCACATCGATTGTAGAATGGATTGAATGTCGTAGAAAATCAATAACTGAATTATTGAACCATACCAGCGAATTAACTATAAGTATAATTCCTTTGATTTGAAGAAAACCCAGTGAAAAACACAAAGCCTATAGTGCGTCATTCTTATTCCATACAAGGTATACGACAGTCATCATTTTAAAACGGTTCAGTTGAGAACGTTAACAAGATGCTTCGAATGACTCCAACGGAGGATCATAGGCGAAATTGAATGTTACAAAATCCGAACACGAGGCGTTGATTGTGCGAAAACTTGTTTCGGTTAGCCGTGAGTTTAATATTATTTTGGATCACTATTCATAACGAGAAAGTGTTGGGTACAAAGTCTGCAGAAACGTGAACTTTGAAATATGTGAATTTCTATCTAAGACAAGCAGAAAACCAAAAGTTGATTTTTCTGAGGTGCACAAGCAGTAACACGTTTTTACGTAACTACCTCAAGATTTATTCTGTACCAAACTCTGCAAGTGCAGCACATTGACCAGTGCATCGATTTTCAGTTAAACTGCCGTGGAACTTGCTTGATTAGAGTGTGATACAGGCAGCAAGTCATAGCAACGTTGGTCCCAACGATTGCATCCGAGAGTTTCAATGCAAACATTTGCATTGCTATTGCAGACAGTGACAAACTGCTCCTAAAACATGCAATAAAGATGCAGACAGGCAGATGATGTGCGAGTAGAGTAAGGGTATGCGATAACACACTTTTTCCTAACGAAACGAAACGAAACGAAATTTAAAATGTCTAGGATGATTCGGATCGAAACGAAACGAAATATAGATTTACTTTCGAGACATCGAAACGATACGAAATCAAGGTTCATTAATTTCGAAATTTTTCGAAACGAAACGAAATTTTAATTTTTTTTCCGCGGAATTTTTATTAAATTGGATTTACATTATGTACGCAATTCTGATTTCACTTTTTCGAAGTCAAATAACTGTTTTGCGACCAATAGAGTTATAATAACAGAACTGGTAGTCTGTGATAAATCACCGCATTCTCGCCGCATGTGATACATCGGCGACAAAGCAATACCCCAGCATTTGTGCCGCTTTCAAAGGAATTCATCGTGGAGCGTGTGCTCCCGAATTTGATCAATTTTATATCAGTAAGTATATAAAAATGTAGAAATTGTGGGATTTTCTACGGGAAAAGATTCGTTGGTTAGTTGAGAAGGTAATTCATGTGAAGCCCCTTGGTAAGCGACTAAATATTTATTGTAAACGAAGTCATTTTGAAAACAAGAAAACTAAAACTGATGCAGACAATAGTTATATCACTTCCCGTTCTCCAACACTAACTGGCGTGATCAACATCAACACGATCGATTGCACACTGGTTAAACAAATTTCTGCTGCGCGAGGTAGATTTTTTTTACTCACTGCCGTCCCACGATGGATTCTGCATTCATATTGTGCAAATAGTAAAAAAAATATCACAAAATTTAAGTTTGAATCTTGGAAACACTGAAGACGTTTTATAGAAGAAAACTACATACGTGTTTGTCGACTAAGAATGGGGTTATGTAGAAAGCGTTAATAGAAACATTTGTATAACCTAAAGTTTTGAAAACAACTTAACGATTTAGTTCAGCGGCGCAGCCAAAATTTTTGATAATATAAAGTCTGGTTCAAGTTTAAATTTGTTTCGAAATTCCGCGGAATTCCGTTAAATTTCGTTAGAAGCTAGTTTTTCCAGCGAAATTTTGCAATTTTACGAAACGAAACGAAATCAAGAAATTAGATTTCGCCATGCTCAAATTCCGCGAAATTCCACGGAATTTCGTTTCGAACCACCTGAAACGAAATTTTTCGAAATACCGCATATGCTTAGAGTAGAGGCGTTGTTTGAGAAACTGAGTGAAGGTTACTATTACGTTGCATGCGGAAATCAATGTTGGCTTGGACGGCATTGATCACACAGCGTCTGTTTGGGTTCACATGAGGAGTTTCTAAACAAAATGCTAAGAGGGATGACATGGTTGATCATTTTCTCTTATCAGCCACGTGACTCACAATGCGTCTGTCCCGATAAGCATACACATTTTTTAGGTTGGAAGAATCGGGCAAATTATGAAAAGGAGAAAAACTTTACTTATTTGAGACTAAAGGAAGTTTGGCGGTTTGGAGCAAATCGATTGTTTCCCGAAATACATTGATTCACGATTTCTGATTTTTTTATGTAATTAATCTTGGGTGGAAGGGTATTTTCGTCGACATAGTTCAAAGGATTGCAATGTTCCGAAACTCCAATGTAACTTTTTTATATGGACAAAATGCACGGAATTTTATGTAGAATAGTCAAATTTTTATTTTGACCAATGATCAATTTTATAATGAGCGTCAAAATGGAGAGCAATTTTATAATATTTCAATCAATTCAAAAGTGAAGAATTGCAGTCATTTAAAAATTTATAGAAATAAAGATTAGCTGCCAGATTACACAAGAACAAAATATCATGATTGTTGGGGCAAGAGTGCCACCCCTGTGTTCGTTAATTTTCCCGAGAAGCTGGCAAACACATAGTACTAAGGGTAAATCTTGCCTGCCCCCTTGCAAGCCTGTTTTGAACGTGCAGCAGAGGAGCAATTTGTAAATCACATTTTGGAGCTTGAACAACTATGCTAAGGTATTTGTCCTCGTGATTTACGCAGGCTTGCGTTTGAGCTAGCGAAACGCAACAAACTAAACCGTCAGTTCAACCGAGAGACAGACCAAACAACATAATTTCTATTCTCAGGATAATAGAACCCACGTCAGCTGAAAATGCTTCAGAAATAGCTTTTTTGCATTATTTTTTCTGGGACTCAAACTAGATACATAAAAATGAATTTCTTTCTGTCTGACCCTTATGGATTCCGAAACCAGTGAATCGGTCGGCGTAAAAAATTAAACTGTGAATGCAAAATAAATGCCAGTGCCAACTAAGACGAGGTTCAACGAACCATCTTCTTCTTCTTATTGGCATTACATCCCCACACTGGGACATAGCCGCCTCGCAGCTTAGTGTTCATTGAGCACTTCCACAGTTATTAACTGCGAGGTTTCTAAGCCATGTTACCATTTTTGCATTCGTATATCATGAGGCTAACACGATGATACTTTTATGCCCAGGGAAGTCGAGACAATTTCCAATCCGAAAATTGCCTAGACCGGCACCGGGAATCGAACCCAGCCACCCTCAGCATGGTCTTGCTTTGTAGCCGCGCGTCTTACCGCACGGCTAAGGAGGGCCCCAGTTCAACGAATCAGCTAGTTCTGTATAAAATCTTGACATACACAGATTCTGCAAAGTTCTAAAAAAAATTAGACTTTCTATACAGATAATAAACTAATTCAGAAATGTAAAATCTAAATATAATAATTAATAAAGTCTAAGTATGCAAAAAAATATACATGTTTGACAAGGTTTTAATACAGAACTATATGAAAATCTGTCATCCGCTTTATTAGGTGAAAGGGGTTGGTTAATAGATGGAGACCTCCAAAAGAAAATGTCGGTGAAAATACTAATTAGATGAATATGATGAATGCGATTCATAAGGACAAGCCTCCCGGAATCCAATACTAATTCCACTCTCGTTTTCGAGGGCACCCCACAACGGAAGCAAGCTTTGCTGCGTTGCAGCATGCGTGAAATAATAAAAATGACTGTTGTGCGTTGCTTCCGAATCAAGGGGGAGCCCTCGAAAACGCAATCGAAATTAGTTTTGGATTCCGGAAGGCTTATCCTTAAGGAATTTTTGTGGACAGTTTCCTATGTTGCAGTTTGCAGTTTCATCCCGTTCGTCGTCTAGTTTGAAACTTGTAATTTGCTGTGAGTTGCTTATCTGTTTTGTTTTTGCAATCCGCTCTGGTTTGCAAAAACCAGGGAATTTAAAATAATACCGCAACCATCCGGAGACGGGACATCACTTGGTGTGGAATCGAAACTAGAATAAAAGCAGGACTTTAGCTTAGAATTCCACACTGATCGGTTAGACGAACAAATTTTTGAATTTCTAGATTTCAAAATTTGACTTCGGTGAGAACTTGACCGTTTGGGCGTTAAATATTTATCTTTTGTTCAAAAGCTATCGATGAAGAAGTATGAAAGCTACTGAAGAAGGAGTACTTACAGTTGTTAAACCTGCAATTGTTAATCCACCAACCAGAAGTGCAGTAGAGATAAGGAATTCAGTCGCTGTTGTCCCATACAGGGTCTCCTATAGATTTTCAACCTTCTGAACCCAGAAAACAATCGCTCAGCAGCAGCAGATATTGGAATGGTGATGAATGCCTTTACATACTTGACACATTTTGGCAGAAGATCTGTCAAATGTGGTTGCTCCTGCAGATAGTCCACGACATTTGAGACACTTTCAGTAGATTTGGTACCTTCTATCAACAACTGCAGAAACATATCTCGTTTCAACCGATCCGCGTCGCCTAAAGCATCATTGCCAGACAAAATTGTGTAAATATTGAAACTACTCGACAATACGCAGTAGCGAGCACAACCAAGATGCAAGAGACTCTCCGGCAATCCCAGGGTCGGCTAACTACTGGGTAATCAAGGGTTTTTCGCGGTAAACAAAAACTAACAACACAGAATTTTCACATTACTTGCACATAATTTTATTTTTCCTAATTGTGGTGTGTGCGTGTTGTTCTGTGTAATAAATTTGTGTTAATTTGTTAAGTGTGACCTATTCTAATGTTGGTACCGGTACATACCGCTGCTGCTGTTGGTGACGGGAGTAGAATGGCCGACACAGCGACTCCTGTCGAGCTGTGCGACCAGAAATCTCGCCGGAATAGCGAGGCGAATGGTGAACGGACGGTCTTCGTCCGACGGGGCCAGCGGGCGTTGCTGGACAATGGTGGGCAGGCGTCTTCCCTCGTAGGCGCGATCGGCCGGCCGTGGCTTAGCCACCTTGGACGGCCGAGAGGGGAAATCCTCCTTTACGATTAGGGCCTACGGCCCGAGGAATCGTCCGGTGAAGGACGTTAAAATCCTTGACGGATTAGGCGCGGAAGCCAAATGACTTCGCGGGCCGAACCGTGTGCTGAGAATCTACCACAAAAGGTAGAGGAAGAGACAAAAGAGGTCCTAAAGGACCGATTGGTATTAAAACCGGGTTTCCCAGTGCACAGCGTCGAATTACCTGAACAGGTTTCCCCAATAATAAATTCTAGCTCCTGCTAGGAAGGGGGGGGGGTTCTCACGCACTGTATCAACTGCACTTTTTAAAAAAACACTTCTTCAGCACACGGACGCCTGATATTAAAGAGGCCGAATTTGGGCAATGGCTCCTCTTTTAAAAGAAATTCCCTCCATATTTTCCCGCTATTTCCATTTCTGTTTCATCCAACATGACATTTGCACATCATGATGCCATGTTGGATTTTGGTAGCTTCCTCATGTAATTACAGCGGTACAATCCCTAACGTTTCTGTGGTAGCATCTACTGTTATTGCACAAGAAACGTGAAGGTTCCGAAACAACAACATAATGACAAAACAAAAATCCACAATTTGTAACCAAACGGTTACAATATCAACTAAAACAGAAAAGTTCGCCATGACAGACGACATCTACACATACATTTCAGTCCATCTTACTGCGCAAAGCGTTCCTAGATTGGTGATATCATTTGATTAGAGAGTCTGAAACAGAATTCCAAACAAAATTGATCTCTGAGAGCCCGTTTTGAAGAATTCTAGACAAAATTGATCATATCCTTCCTTAATCATAGTTAATGTATTCCAACAGGGGGCCCGCCTTAGTCGTGCGGTAAGACGCGCGGCTACAAAGCAAGACCATGCTGAGTGTGGCAGGGTTCGAATCCCGGTGCCGGTCTTGGCAATTTTCGGATTGGAAATTTTCTCGACTTCCCTGGGCATAAACATACATATAATCGTGTTAGCCTCATGATATACGAATGCAAAAATGGTAACCTGGCTTAGAAACCTCGCAGTTAATAACTGTGGAAGTGCTTAATGAACACTAAGCTGGGAGGCGGCTCTGTCCCAGTGTGGGGATGTAATGCCAATAAGAAGAAGAAGAAGTATTCCAACAGGCAGGAATAGTCTTGATGGTTGACGTTTAATAATTGAGTCAAACAAAGAACAAATAAAGTTCTCTTTTTGTCATCAAGGATTTTTATAGTCATGACCGCACACAGCAACGCAAGCATGAACTGCACATTCAATGTATATAAAATAGTCTGGTAGCTATTTAAATATTTCTGGCACGTCCTCTTGCCTCTAGGGGTCGTTGAAGAGGAACCATCCTAAACTCCCAGACTACTGATCTATAGCCAACAGTAGCCAACGGAGTGGGCCTCTTTTAGTCCTCGAGTCCCAGGGTCTATGGAAGTAGTGGGGAGGTTTTCGGACTTGGTTTACAAAAAAGTTCGGGGGTTAGTTTTAGAATTTATATTCACGTCGATCCCGCTGGGCGGCAGAGGTCAAGGATGCACAGCACAAGTCGCACAGTCTGACGGTTGTGCCTGAACGGGTAGGGCGGCACATCGGCAACGTAGGGTGGCACGATGCGACATGCCGGTGGAAGCGGATCACTGCGACAGTTTTTTTTTTTTTTTTTTTTTTTTTTTTTTATTTGCTAATTATCTAATACATGCATTCATCTCTTAGACTAGGTGTTCCGTGTTTTCTTAACACTATCATCCTTATTTGCTATGTTATATTTTTAGTTATTATTAATACATTTCAATTGCCTCTGGCAGTTAGAATTTTTCCTCTGGTTGAATTGAACCATGTAGGAATTACAATGTTTTCAACTTAAACTAATCTTAACCTATTTTATACTAAGGGTACAAGGAGTTAATCGTTGCAATAGAAGATTGCAACGATTTTGTCTAAAATTGGAAATTATTTTGTTGGACATTTGTTGCAATGTCTCAATATTAGAAATTCTATGAAGTTCATTGGTACTATGCCACGGAGGCGACTTCAGAATCATTTTCAGAATTTTATTTTGAATCCTCTGGAGTGCCTTCTTTCTGGTAATATTGCAGCAACTAGTCCATATTGGCACAGCATACAACATGGCAGGCCTAAAATTTGTTTGTAAATCAAAAGTTTGTTCTTAAGACAAAGTTTTGATTTTCTGTTTATAAGTGGATATAGACACTTAATATATTTGTTACATTTGGCTTGAAGGCCTTCAATGTGATTTTTAAAAGTTAATTTTGATCTAGCAGAAGTCCTAAATATTTAGCTTCGCTAGACCAATTAATTGGAACCCATTCATAGTGACAATATGTCTGCTAGAAGGTTTCAAATAAGAAGCTCTCGGCTTATGTGGGAAAATTATAAGCTGAGTTTTGGAAGCATTCGGGGAAATTTTCCATTTTTGCAAGTAAGTGGAGAAAATATCCAAACTTTTTTTGCAATCTACTACAAATGACACGAAGGCTTCGCCCTTTGGCTGAGAGACCTGTGTCATCTGCAAACAAAGATTTTCGACACCCTGGTGATAAATCAGGTAAGTCAGAAGTAAAAATGTTATACAAAATGGGCCCCAGTATGCTGCCTTGGGGGACACCAGCCCTTACAGGTAATCTATCAGATTTAGAATTCTGATAGTTTACCTGCAGTGAGCGATCTGATAAATAATTTTGGATCAGTTTAATAATGTACAGAGGAAAATTAAAATTCATCAATTTTACAATCAAACCTTCATGCCAAACACTGTCAAATGCTTTCTCTATATCAAGAAGAGCAACTCCAGTCGAATATCCTTCAGATTTGTTGAGCCGAATTAAGTTCGTAACTCTTAATAACTGATGAGTGGTTGAATGCCCATGGCGAAAACCAAATTGCTCATCAGCAAAAATAGAATTGTCATTAATATGAACCATCATTCTATTTAAAATAATCTTTTCAAACAGTTTGCTTATTGAAGAAAGCAAACTGATTGGGCAATAACTAGAAGCCTCAGCTGGATTTTTGTCCGGCTTCAAAATTGGAACAACTTTGGCGTTTTTCCATTTATCTGGGAAGTATGCCAATTGAAAACATTTGTTAAATAAATTAACCAAAAAGGATAAAGAGCTCTCAGGAAGTTTTTTGATAAGTATGTAGAAAATACCATCATCACCTGGGGCTTTCATATTTTTAAATTTTCTAGTAATAGATCTCACTTCATTCCAAATTGGTGGGCAGCAGGGACTATGTCCAAGGGCTTGACGATCCCTCCCCAGGCCATCTGCGAGTTGTGGGGCTTGCCTAGGATGTGGTGGGGTTTGACAGTGGGCCCTGTTAAACCTCTATAAAAAGCTGCATGTATCCGCAAGTAGGCCCCACCAAAGCGACCGTGTGCCGCTCAAAGCGCACAAGCCCAAGTCCTGGTGTTAGGTGGGACGCTAAACAGCCCTGACACGACGGCCCTCCCTCCGTGATTTCGCCGCCTCCAAGAATATGGCCATTCGCAGCACCTACTTCCAACACAGCCTCCCGTATCGGTACACCTGGAGATCGCCACTGCAGACAGAATCACAAATCGACCACGTTCTGATTGATGGACGGCACTTCTCCGACATTATCGACGTCAGGACATATCGTGGCGCTAACATCGACTCTGACCACTATCTGGTGATGGTTAAACTGCGCCCAAAACTATCCGTCATCAACAATGTTCGGTACCGACGACCGCCGCGGTACGACCTAGAGCGACTGAAGCAACCTGATGTCGCCACTGCATACGCGCAGCATCTCGAGGCAGCGTTGCCGGAAGAGGGTGAGCTCGATGGGGCCCCTCTTGAGGACTGCTGGAATACAGTCAAAGCAGCCATTAACGACGCAGCGGAGAACAACGTCGGGTATATGGGTCGAAGTCGACGGAACGATTGGTTCGACGAAGAGTGCAGACAGATTCTGGAGGAGAAGGACGCAGCGCGGGCGGTCGCGCTGCAGCAAGGTACCCGGCAGAACGTGGAACGTTATAGACGGAAGCGCAGACAGCAGACCCGCCTTTTTCAGGAGAAGAAACGCCGCCTGGAAGAAGCGGAGTGCGAGGAGATGGAACAGCTGTGCCGTTCTCAAGATACACGCAAGTTCTATCAGAAGCTCAACGCATCCCGCAAAGGCTTCGTGCCGCGAGCCGAAATGTGCCGGGATAAGGATGGGGAGCATCTTGACGGACGAACGTGTGGTGATCGAAAGGTGGAAGCAGCACTACGAGGAACATCTGAATGGCGCTGAGAGTACAGGCAATGAAAGTCGAGGCGGCGGAGGAGAGGACTAGGTCAGGTGAGCGGAGGATGGAAGCCAACCAGCCCCACCTTGAGGGAAGTTAAGGATGCCATTCAACAGCTAAAGACCAATAAAGCAGCTGGTAAGGATGGTATCGGAGCTGAGCTCATCAAGATGGGCCCGGAAAAGCTGGCCACTTGCCTGCACAAACTGATAGTCAGAATCTGGGAAAACGAACAGCTACCGGAGGAGTGGAAGGAAGGGGTTATATGCCCCATCTACAAGAAAGGCGACAAACTGGAGTGTGAGAACTTTCGAGCGATCACCATCCTTAATGCCGCCTACAAAGTGATATCCCAGATCGTCTTCCGTCGTCTGTCACCATTTGTGAACGAGTTCGTGGGAAGTTATCAAGCCGGCTTCGTTGACGGCCGCTCGACAACGGACCAGATCTTTACTGTACGGCAAATCCTTCAAAAATGCCGTGAATACCAGGTCCCAACGCACCATCTGTTCGTTGATTTCAAGGCGGCATACGACAGTATAGACCGCGTAGAGCTATGGAAAATTATGGACGAGAACAGCTTCCCTGGGAAGCTTACCAGACTGATCAAAGCAACGGTGGATGGTGTGCAAAACTGTGTGAAGATCTCGGGCGAACACTCCAGTTCGTTCGAATCGCGCCAGGGACTAAGACAAGGTGATGGACTTTCGTGCCTGTTGTTCAACATTGCGCTAGAAGGTGTCATGCGGAGAGCCAGGTGTAACAGCCGGGGTACGATTTTCAACAGATCCAGTCAATTTATTTGCTTCGCGGATGACATGGACATTGTCGGCCGAACATTTGCAAAGGTGGCCGAACTGTACACCCGCCTGAAACGTGAAGCAACAAAAGTTGGACTGGTGGTGAATGCGTCAAAGACAAAGTACATGCTTGTAGGTGGAACCGAGCGCGACAGGGTCCGCCTGGGAAGCAGTGTTACGATAGACGGGGATACCTTCGAGGTGGTCGAGGAATTCGTCTACCTCGGATCCTTGCTAACGGCTGACAACAACGTTAGTCGTGAAATACGAAGGCGCATCATCTGTGGAAGTCGGGCCTACTACGGGCTCCAGAAGAAACTGCGGTCGAAAAAGATTCGCCACCGCACCAAATGTGTCATGTACAAGACGTTAATAAGACCGGTAGTCCTCTACGGACATGAAACATGGACAATGCTCGAGGAGGACTTGCAAGCACTCGGAGTATTCGAGAGACGGGTGCTTAGGACCATCTTTGGCGGTGTACAAGAAGACGGTGTGTGGCGGCGAAGAATGAACCATGAGCTCGCCCAGCTCTACGGCGAACCCAGTATCCAGAAGGTAGCTAAAGCCGGAAGGGTACGATGGGCAGGGCATGTTGCAAGAATGCCGGACAGCAACCCTGCAAAGATGGTGTTCGCTTCCGATCCGGCAGGTACGAGACGACGTGGAGCGCAGCGAGCGAGATGGGCAGACCAGGTGCAGAACGACTTGGCGAGCGTGGGACGTATTCGAGGATGGAGAGATGCGGCCTCGAACCGTGTATTGTGGCGTCAAATTGTTGATTCAGTGTTATCTGTATAGATGTAGACTAAATAAATGAATGAAACGACGGCCCTCCGACGAGACAGGAGGTTTGCGCAGGCCCAACAAGCCGCCTAGAAAACCAATCATTACGAACAATATAAGAGATAATGCGACTCGATATAATCGGCAAAGACCTAGGCGACGAATACAGGATCACGATTGGAAGCTTGGAACATGGAATTGCAAGTCGCTAGGTTTCGCAGGTTGCGACAGGATGATCTACGATGAATTACATCCCCGCAACTTCGACGTCGTGGCGCTGCAGGAGATTTGCTGGACAGGACAGAAAGTGTGGAAAAGCGGGCATCGAGCGGCTACCTTCTACCAAAGCTGTGGCACCACCAACGAGCTGGGAACCGGCTTCATAGTGCTGGGTAAGATGCGCCAACGCGTGATTGGGTGGCAGCCAATCAACGCAAGGATGTGCAAGCTGAGGATTAAAGGCCGTTTCTTCAACTATAGCATCATCAACGTGCACTGCCCACACGAAGGGAGACCCGACGACGAGAAAGAAGCGTTCTACGCACAGCTGGAGCAGACATACGATGGATGCCCACTGCGGGTCTTTAAAATCGTCATCGGTGACATGAACGCACAGGTAGGAAGGGAGGAAATGGCTGCCGGTCATCGGACCGGATAGTCTGCACACCGTATCGAATGACAACGGCCAACGATGCATAAACTTCGCAGCCTCCCGCGGAATGGTAGTCTGAAGCACCTTCTTTCACCGGAAGAATATCCACAAGGCGATGGAGATCTCCTAAAGAGAAAAAAAGGAAAGCCAAATCGATCACGTTCTAATCGACGGAAAATTCTTCTCCGACATCACGAACGTCCGCACTTACCGCAGTGCGAATATTGAATCCGACCACTACCTCGTTGCAGTATGCCTGCGCTCAAAACTCTCGACTGTGAACAACACGCGTCGAAGTCGGACGCCGCGGCTTAACATTGGGCGGCTACAAGACGGTAGACTAGCCCAAGAATACGCGCAGCAGCTGGAAGTGGCACTTCCAACGGAAGAGAAGCTAGGCGCAGCTTCTCTTAAAGATGGCTGGTAAGATATCTTATCCACCATTGGTAGCACCGCAACCTCTGTTATAAGCATGGTGCCCCTGGATCAGAGAAACGACTGGTATGACGGCGAATGTGAGCAGTTAGTGGAAGAGAAGAATGCAGCATGGGCGAGATTGCTGCAACACCGCACGAGGGCGAACGAGGCACGATATAAACAGGCGCGGAACAGACAAAACTCGATTTTCCGGAGGAAAAAGCGCCAGCAGGAAGATCGAGACCGTGAAGAAACGGAGCAACTGTACCGCGCTAATAACACACGAAAGTTCTATGAGAAGTTAAACCGTTCACGTAAGGGCCACGTGCCACAGCCTGATATGTGTAAGGACATAAACGGGAACCTTCTTACGAACGAGCGTGAAGTGATCCAAAGGTGGCGGCAGCACTACGAAGAGCACCTGAATGGCGATATGGCAGACGAAGATGGCGGTATGGTGATGGACCTGGGAGAACGCGCGCAGGACATAATTCTACCGGCTCCGGATCTCCAGGAAATCCAGGAGGAGATTGGCCGGCTGAAGAACAACAAAGCCCTTGGGTTGACCAACTACCAGGTGAGCTATTTAAACACGGTGGTGAGGCACTGGCTAGAGCGCTGCACTGGGTCATTACCAAGATTTGGGAGGAGGAAGTTTTGCCGCAGGAGTGGATGGAAGGTGTCGTGTGTCCCATCTACAAAAAGGGCGATAAGCTGGATTGTAGCAACTACCGCGCAATCACATTGCTGAACGCCGCCTCTCCCAAATTTTATGCCGTCGACTAGCACCAACTGCAAGGGAGTTCGTGGGGCAGTACTAGGCGGGTTTTATGGGCGAACGCTCCACCACGGACCAGGTGTTCGCCATTCGCCAAGTACTGCAGAAATGCCGCGAATACAACGTGCCCACACATCATCTATTCATCGACTTCAAAGCCGCATATGATACAATCGATCGGGACCAGCTATGGCAGCTAATGCACGAACACGGTTTTCCGGATAAACTGACACGGTTGATCAAAGCGACGATGGATCGGGTGATGTGTGTAGTTCGAGTTTCAGGGGCATTCTCGAGTCCCTTCGAAACCCGCAGAGGGTTACGGCAAGGTGATGGTCTTTCGTGTTTGCTATTCAACATCGCTTTGGAAGGGGTAATACGAAGAGCAGGGATTAACACGAGTGGTACAATTTTCAATAAGTCCGTCCAGCTATTTGGTTTCGCCGACGACATAGATATTATGGCACGTAACTTTGAGAAGATGGAGGAAGCCTACATCAGACTGAAGAGGGAAGCTAAGCGGATCGGACTAGTCATCAACACGTCGAAGACGAAGTACATGATAGGAAGAGGTTCAAGAGAAGACAATGTGAGCCACCCACCGCGAGTTTGCATCGGTGGTGACGAAATCGAGGTGGTAGAAGAATTTGTGTACTTGGGCTCACTGGTGACTGCCGAAAATGACACCAGCAGAGAAATTCGGAGACGCATAGTGGCTGGAAATCGTACGTACTTTGGACTCCGCAAGACGCTCCGATCGAATAGAGTTCGCCGCCGTACCAAACTGACAATCTACAAAACGCTAATTAGACCGGTAGTCCTCTACGGACACGAGACCTGGACGATGCTCGTGGAGGACCAACGCGCACTTGGAGTTTTCGAAAGGAAAGTGCTGCGTACCATTTATGGTGGGGTGCAGATGGCGGACGGTACGTGGAGGAGGCGAATGAACCACGAATTGCATCAGCTGTTGGGAGAACCATCCATCGTTCACACCGCGAAAATCGGACGACTGCGATGGGCCGGGCACGTAGCCAGAATGTCGGACAGTAACCCGGTGAAAATGGTTCTCGACAACGATCCGACGGGCACAAGAAGGCGAGGTGCGCAGCGGGCAAGGTGGATCGATCAGGTGGAAGATGACTTGCGGACCCTCCGTAGACTGCGTGGTTGGCGACGTGTAGCCATGGACCGAGCCGAATGGAGAAGACTCTTATATACCGCACAGGCCACTTCGGCCTTAGTCTGAATAAATAATAAATAATAATATTCATCCAAATTAGTTCCCAACGAAGGGTCAAAAACATTATCTTGATTGAGAATGTCTTCGAAGCTTCGTGTAACCTGATCCTCAATTGAACTAGTGAGACCTAGACTAAAATTATGGGCACTCTCGAACTGCCGAGCAAGTTTTTGAGCCTTTTCGCCATTTTTTAATAAAATATTATTTCCCTCTTTAAGCACTGGAACTGTCTTTTGCGGTTTTTTAAGAATTTTCGTTAATTTCCAAAAGGGCTTCGAACTGGGATCCAACTTCGAGACATTATTCTCAAAGTTGGTATTTCTCAGAATAGCGAAACGTTTTTTAATTTCATTTTGCAAATCTCGCCAAATAACTTTAAACGCGGGATCGCGAGTTCTTGGGTATTGCCTTCGCCTCACATTTTTAAGACGGATCAGTAGCTGAAGATCGTCGTCAATAATAATGGAGTTGAATTTAATTTCACATTTAGGAATTGCAATGCCTCTGGCTTCGACAATTAAATTTGTCAAAGATACGAGAGCATTATCAATATTACTTTTGGTATCGAGAGGAATATCAACATCAAAATTCCTATCAATATACGTTTTATATAAATCTCAATCAGCTCTATGATAATTGAAAGTAGAGCTGATTGGATTAAAAATTGCTTCTTGTGAGATTTCAAACGTCACAGAAAGGTGATCAGAGTCAAAGTCAGCATGTGTTACCAATTGGCCACACAGCTGACTTGAATCCGTTAAAACCAAATCAATTGTCGAAGGATTTCGAGTGGATGAAAAACAAGTTGGGCCATTGGGATATTGAATAGTATAATATCCCGCAGAACAATCTTCAAATAAAATGTTGCCGTTGGAATTGCTTTGAGCATTATTCCATGAACGGTGTTTGGCATTGAAGTCACCAATTACGAAGAATTCTGATTTGTTGCGAGTCAGAATTTGAAGATCAGCTTTCAACAAATTCTTTTGCTGCCCATTGCATTGAAAAGGCAAATAGGCTGCAATGAAGGAAAATTGGCCAAAATTTGTTTCAACAGAAACTCCCAAGGTTTCAAAAACTTTGGTTTCAAACGAAGAAAATAATTTATGTTTGATACGTCTATTAATGACAATGGCGACCCCACCACAGGCGCTGTCAAGACGATCATTTCTGTAAATAAAATAATTTGGATCTCGTTTAATGGAGAGTCCTGGTTTTAAATAGGTTTCTATTATAATGGCAATATGCACATTATGAACTGTTAGGAAGTTGAATAATTCATCTTCCTTACCCTTTAGAGAGCGGGCATTCCAATTTAGAACTTTCACACAATTATTTAGATCCATTAAAACGGAGTCCGATAACAATTTTTTGTGTACTTTATACCAACCTGAACAGCTTCTGGAATGGTATTTGCTTTGAACATTGCATCAATCATGTGATGCAATTGTTCAGTTAAAAAATCAAAATCGGAAGCAGTCATGCTACCTGAATCGGCAACATGACCATTATTTTCCGTTGGGGCATGGGTATAAACCTCATTTTGAGAAGAGAAATTTTGTCTACCAGCAGCGATGTTTGCATACGTAGGTACATTGGAAAAATTGGAATTTACTGAAGTGCTTGCTACCCGTTGACGAGCGGCAAAATTTGTTTGTGAATTGTGGTGGGTATGAATTGCTCGACCGGTAACCGGTTTCGAAATTTGAGCGTTTGAAAAATTTGTACCCGTCGAATCTGGGATCCGATTGGAATTTCCCGTCATCAACTTTGCACGGGAATTCAAAACTTTTTTGCGTGAAGGGCATTCCCAGAAATTGGATTTATGATTGCCCCCACAATTTGCACATTTAAATTTATTGGAATCTTCTCTCACAGGACATGCGTCCTTGGCGTGAGAGGTTCCACCACAAATCATGCATTTTGCATCCATGTGACAATGTTTGGTTCCATGACCCCACTTTCGGCACTCACGGCACTGGGCGGGGTATTGGAAATTTACCCCCGGCCTGCGGAAATGTTCCCATGTAATACGGACATGGGACATAATACAGGCCTTTTTCCAACTTTTTTCATATTATTTAGTTCACTTTTGTTAAATGAACTAAATAAAATTCTTGAGAAATGCCCTCTGGGAAGTACCAGAGTGAGATTTCTTTTTCATCTTAATTACTTGGACAGGTGAAAATCCAAGTAATTGAGAAATTTCAATTTAATCTCATCCAGTGATTTATCATCACTGGGGAGACCTTTCAAGACGACTTTGAACAATCGCTCAGTTTTGTCGTCGTATGTGAAGAATTTATGGCGCTTCTCAGTTAAATACTGAAGAAGACGTTTGCGATCGTCAAAGGATCCCGGCAAAACGCGGCAGTCACCCTTCCTAGCAATCTGAAATGAAACCTTGATCCCCTGAAGGTTACTCAAAATCTCATTCCTAAAGCCAGAAAACTCGGCAACAGATACCACAATCGGCGGAATCCTTTGCTTTTTCGCATGAATCGAATCACCTGGGCTAGATTCGATTTGCTCAATATCATCATTAATCAAATCGAACTGATTGCTCAGTTCGATAGGAGAAAAATTATTTCCGACATTAGAGTTTGAAGGAATATCTGAATTCTCCAGCTTCCTTCTATTTTTTTCCGCGCTTTGGCAGGACGGTCTTGAAACCTTGTTTCTTTGAAGGAAGTGGAGAATTCAGAGACTCCCCCTTCCTCTTGTTTTTGTTAATACTCATTGCTGAGCGTGGAGACGTGACCTTCTAAGAGGTTTTTTCCCAGAACGGTGTCCCTGCAGGATTACCACCGCTTGTCGGAATTTTACTTCCGCAAACGGGTCCAACGTAAAACGAAGGCACGGGTCCTTGCAAAGATCGTAACGGGATCAGTGAGTACAAATAGCGCTAAGAAGCACCGTTGTAATTAAAATAGCTTCGGGTAGTATTAAAAACTTCTTTCCGCAAAGAGAGAAAGAACCGCACAGCACGAAAGCACGATGCCGATAACCATTTTCCGATGAAGGGCCTCGCGTGGAAGGCGTTCCCACAGAATGGCGATAAGCTGGTCAAACAAAATGGTTTCCGGCACTCGGTGTCCCTCGAAGAGCCGTTGGTTAGGGGTTAACGTCGTTAGGCTTAAGTACGTTAGGCATAATGGACGTTTGGCATAATTTTGCCTTCTTCATTGGCTGTTCTTTGGGTCATTTTATGCCTAACGTCCATTATTCCAAACGTACATTATGCCTAACGTCCGTTATACCTAACGTTCTTCATGCCTAACGTACTTATGCCGAACGTCTAAGACCTATTTTCCCTCATTTTGCGCACGAACCATCCAGATTGATCCGTTTTCCTCCACGTTCCTCCCGCCACTCATCGCACCCGTGATTTGTCATCCCGTCGGCTACCAAAGTCCATCCAGGAGGATTTATTTTACTGCCCAACTTGGTAGCAACACCACACACGAAAATGGTTCTAGAACCTAGCCTTCCTTCCAAATGTAACCAAGCAGTGAAAATCGTAAAATATTTTCTCTTTTACAATGAATAATTTGACTTTTTTGAATAATGTAACTTTTATTGTTACAGCCGTTGCAATAATATGAGATTTTATGGATAATCTTCGAAAATGAACTTTTGAAGGATAAATATATTGGAGGGGGACAAATGATACTTTGCCCTCTTAGATAATTATTGAGAGGGCAAAAAGTGCCTTGCCTCCTTGCTAGTATAAGCTTAATGGCTCTGTTAGCTCAAATTCATTGGGGATCACTCTTTCCGTAAAACGTACTTGAGATACTCTTTCGGTTAACGCACTCTCCCAGTAAGTAAAAAAAGGATCGCTTACCATTGCCTGCCGTATATATCACTTTCTCAACTACCGATGTGACGCCTTGCTCCACACTCACACAGCTATCAAGTAAACAAAGAGAGCCTCTCTTTTGGCTCTAACGACGTTTTCAAAAATCACGCGAGAATTGTTCAATACCAGATTGTGATCTTGCACATCATCGTCTGGAGCTTCGAGTCGATCCACACATCTGCCGAGGTGTTGTAGTGTTTGCATGACGTTGATCTGTTTCTGGCAACAAGCCGCTACGAAATGACCACGTTGGCCGCATTGATTTGCAATTGCGGTTTGTCGATGGGCATTGTCCAATTCGGTGGTTGAAGAGGAAGCATCTAGTGCAGCGCATGCGACGTGCTTGTGTACGTCGGTTGATTTCGGCATTTCGCTGCTGTTTGGCTTGTGGTCCGCCCGTTTTTTCCTGTACCTGGGCGTTTACGATTCCATCCTCGATCAGATTCTCGATTACGATCGTTACTTATTTGTAATAGGGACACGGCAGGTATTTTCGTCTGTTCGTCATAGTCTCGAAAACCAATAAAAGAGACGCTTTTTTGTAAAACTCATACGTACCAAATCGTAAGCTCAGGAGAAACGTTCTGCTATAGTGGAGTTCTAGCAAATGTACGTTGCTTTCGTTGGTTTTAGCCCCTACGACGATGGACGGAAATACCTGCCGTGTCCCTATGCTACATTCATCCAGATGTCCATTCTCAGACTCGAATGCTTCATCTCGTGTCGCCGGCTGGACGATGAAGTTTGTATCGTAGCCATATGTCCTTGACTGTTTCACTAGCTCACGATTCCTGAGGCCTGACAGCAGTTCAGCTCGAACAAATCGATCCTCATCATTTGCGCAGTAATTGCATGCTCTTACTTTACCTATAAGTCGTGCATGGAGGGCAACTGACGATTCGCCCTTCTCCTGCTTCAATCTTGAGAACGCTTCATGCTCGGCTACGGTGTCCGTCATCGATCGGAGATAGTTTTGGATGTTCGTTACAAAAGTCCTGTAGCAGTTTGAGTTTGGCAGATTCGGGCGCCACTTCGCTGCTTTTACTATCCCTTGCAGTTCATCGGCGATGGAAAGAAATAGTAGCTGGCTCCTCTTGACTGGGTCGTTTACATTCTTCAGTGAAGCTGCTATCTGGAAATTCTCAACATAGCGGTTGAATTCCTCCCACATCTTGTTAGCAGCGATGCCAGATGGAAATGGTTTCAAGTGATCCCACCGGATGCTAGAAGTAGAGTTTTCGCTGCTTCCGCGTTGATGAGCATCATTGGAAGACTTCCATCCATCGTCATTGTCGGTATGTGTTGGTCTGGTATGTGCCTCGAAATGATTCATAAAATTGTTCATGTTGGCCATCATCTCTTCCATCCGGTCGATCCGGTCGGCATTGGTACGGTCCAACGCCGATTGACATGAATCGTTCTGTTTCGTTACTTCAGCCGGCGGTGATTTCGGTGGGGGGCTTGACAAACGTGGGTCTGGTATGTCGCCGTCAGAATTGGGCTCGCTTTCCTGGCTTCGGTTGTCAACTTCGTCACTGGTCGAGATTTCGGCGTCGCTGTTTGATTCTTGCTTACATCACCGCATGCTTCATCATCGCTTGAACCGGAATCTTCGATTAGACGAGTAGATTTCCCTTTAAACATCTTGGTTTATTTTGCGAATGGTTTTTATTCTAGAATAGTAAAATGAAACGAAAATTTTATACAACAGCATTTGTGCTAATCGTTGATCTATTTCCTTTCTTTTTTTTTATTTGTCATCGTTTTTTTTTCGTCAGTACGGTCCCTTTCGATTTTCTTATCGTAGTCTATTTAGCTATTTTTTGCTTGGACACATTCAGCGCGGTCCGTTTGACCCGCTCATCGCGGCCGTTTGACTCCCGTGGCGCGGCAACATGACCCGCTTGGTACACTTTGTTCCACCACCGTTTCATCTCGTTTTTAAAGTTTTTATTCTCACACCCAAAAAAATCTGCACGTTCTTTCCACCTGAAAAAATACGTAGATTTTTTCCACCTGAAATTCACGTAACTTTTACCTGATTTTCCGATAGAAATTTCATTCTACGTGAAAATCAGGTAAGTTCTACCTGAGCTTTGGATGGAATTCACCGGACACGTAAGTTTCACCTGAGTTTTCTGAAGCATTTGCAGCTACGTGTGCACGTAAAATGTACCTGAAAATTCAGGTGGAAACAACGTTTAGATTATTTGGAGTGTAACCTGATATTTATTTCAGTAGCAGTAATGTGTTACTTTTATTATATCGCGAAATTATAAACTTTTCTGAGTGGTCCCTTTTCTAAAAAAAATGCTTCTGTCGGTTTCACTCGTGGCAGGATCGCCATTGTGGAGTTCTTACATGAAACTTGGGGAAAAGAGGACCACCGCGCAAAGACGTCTTACCTGTCTGATTGGCTGTATCTGAAAGAGGACGAGGTATCCTGGGTTGCTGCGATGAGCTTGAGGCATGAATGCTTGCAATGAATGCATGTACATAATGCTGTCGTATAACGGCTATCGCGTGGCGGTGGCATGAATTCTTTAAGAACCACACAGCAACCTTTAAGAACCACACAGACACTTCCATCGGATGAATGATTGCGACCAGAATGCCGAACACAACCCACAGTAGAACTGAAGCAGGAGCTTGTTGTGCATCTCGGTGTATGGACGGCAGTGAATGCTCCAGGGGTAAGGACGGAACTTGCCCTTAACCCCTGAGCACTGCATTTGACATAGGTCCACGACGATGACACCAGCACAACTTGTTTGCACAGATGTGTGGGAACAAGTTCCGACACGTTTGCACCTCAGACAACTCGTTCACCGATCGGATGCACGGGTCGCCTAGTTGACCAGATCGGCTTCCAATCCTCTTCCTATTGATGAAAACGACCATCTCGAGTTCCATCCATCTCGACCATTTCGAGTTTTAATGTTAATTTCATAACAAAATTCGATACAAAACTGATGAACAAAATGGAAATGCCATTTTCTTATGTATAAAAAAAATATGACAAACATCGGTCTCCTAGGCCACGCCCCTATTACTTTTTTCATCAAGGCTGCATAGCCATTTCGATCGCGCTCGGTGCGTTTGCTAGAATAGGATGTGATAATAGAATAGGGCACTGCACGGACTGCTTTGTCCCTTTATCGCTGCAAAGAAATTAGATAACAACAAGGCCAGTAAACGTAAAAATTTGTGAAGAACGAAAGAGAAAGAGATGTTTCCGTTTTACTCATTTATGAGTAAAAAAGTACCCATTTTAAGTTGTAGTATGCAGACGTCAAAAAAATGGGGGAATTTTGACAACTTAGAATGTGTGAAAAAATACTCATTTCAAGAATGAAGTTTTCGTTGGAAAAAGAGTATTATAAACGCTTGAATGGGTGAAAAAATACTTCTGCATTCATTTCAAACTTACAAAATATAAATGGAGATATGGATAAAAAACGAGAGAAACTGAACACGTAAAGCGTCGTCTAGAAAGGAAAAAACAGGTAAGTTAAAATCTTCGATACTTCAATGTTGCTATTCTTAAGCTACAAACAAATAATACATTTTTTTCAGAATCAGAACAGAAGAACACGGAGCATGCCGGAGATCAGCCATGATTATCGACTTATTTTCTACGAATCCGTATCCTGATTAGGGAACCAAATCACATCTTATTCAACGGAATTGACGTCCTTTTCTGGACCCTAGTTATTCGAAGCCGAAAATCCCGGAAGACTGTACATCACGCCAAAAAGACGGGAATTATTGTTGGATTCAGAAAAAATGTTCTTATAAAAATGTGTGTGCTGTTAAATTCACTGTATTAGTAGAAAGACATTAAAATAAATGTACGTTTATATTTGAGTTATTTGATTGGAATTAATTCATGATTGCAATAGGAGAGAATCGCAAGCTCCACGAAATTTTTTTTCCCAAAAATGGGGGTTTTTTACCCATTTTTGCACTTTATTTCATTCTCAAAATCGGGTAAATATTCCACATTTTTTGACGTATATGGTGCTTACTCATTAATGAATAAAATGAAGTTTAGTCATTAAATGAGTAGATCCACTTATTCCTTGAAATGAGTGAAATTTTACCCATTAATGAGTTTCTGAGGTTCTCCGTGTATTGCGACTGCCTTGTTGTTTCTTCAGTCGGTTGCTTCGACGAGGGGGTGGCCAGTGCTTCCGAATATTTTTTTGCAAAATCCGCCAAATAGTATATGTAAAAAAATCATGTTTTCTCGTTCATTTCATACATTATTCGTAATAAAAGATGCTACGTACTATCAGAATTTTTTTTTAAATATAATTAGATGAGTTTTATAGTGAAATGGGTAAAAAGTTGGTTAATATTGATTTAGTTCGAGTGTTTTAAATAAGCATAACCCTTGAGAATCATGCATACATCATTTGCAGTCTAGTATGAATTAATTTTACTAAAAAAATCAAAAAACAAACTTTAGAATTTTGTCATAAATTTCAGTTTAATTACCCAGTAATACGGCCAAGGCAACAACAAACTCCCTTTTTGAAAATGGTATACCGCCGATCGAAATAATCGATTGTCATTTTCACCCAATCAGCAACCGGTACGATTTTGACGGAAAATCGGTACGATTTTTAATGACTAATTGGCACATCCTATCCTAGCGTTTGCGTACACAGACGAAGCCAGGCCCAGTCCACTTCTGTTGCTTGGTGGCAGCACTGCCCATGATCGCATATTTGTAACACTCGCATTTTTGTTCATTTTGTAAAAAGCCTGTGAATCGTTCAGAAAGCTCAATTTACTGCATCCAATCCCACAATAGTAAAACAGGCTTTACTATCTTGCTTATCTATGGTAAGCTGGAAATTATTGAGTTTGTGGAGAGGATTGACAAACGATTTATAAAATCAACCAAATGCTAATCCCAACAAACAACGACAAGCTACAAATAAGCATCTAGGTTGAATTATTGTTTATTTGTGATCTTTGCAGCTGAATAAAATGGATGCTGAATAATTTGCTAGACAGATTTCATTTCAGCATTTAATCTAACTAATATTCGACATGGCCTATTTATTTATTTACTACCTTTATTTGAAGTCGAACTTACGTTTTCGTTTTATCACATTTCAACACATTGGGGAAGTTTAACAATGTACTGAACTAATGATTTTTAAAGTTCTCTGTTCGACTATGATGTGATGCTCTGAAAGGGTGGTCGAATTGAGTTTGAATAGTAATTTAATAAGCAGGCATTAGAAATCCTTCTTAACCTTTGTCCTTCTTAACCATTGGATTTCACATTTATCTGATCTATCGCACAGTGGAAAAAAAACATGCTTTTTCAGTTTGAGAGAAAATCTGGATTCTAGATCTGGGAAATTTGTTTTATAGAAAAATAATGATTTATTTTCAAGACATGCTTTTTATTTTCGTGATTTATTAAACTGTCGTAGATGATAACGAACAAAACTGCTGGAGCAATAAAAAAAAATCATGCTTTCATGCGGAACTAAATTTGCTAAAAGCCGGACATAACGCCGTTGAATAACATCGGAAAATTATTGAATCTTTGATGTGTGGAATCTCAATATTATCGCATAGATGTTGATCTTTATTGCGGCGACATTGGAATACATAATCTTTTGCATTTGACAATCATATCGCAACCGATTATCAAGAGATTTTGAGGAAGGCCGAATATACATTGATTTAATTTTCATAAATTCATAAATAGCTTTGGGGACGGATTTTATTTTATCGTTTATCGACATTATTTTTGCGTATTTTTCCTAGTGTGCGATGGTTATGACTGGCTGAACAATGGTTGAAATAAAAATCTTGTACAGTTATTAACAAACTGTAGTTTGACAGATCGACTTATTGAATAAGAGTCCAATTATGATTCATATTCAGCAATGAGATTATTTTTGTTATGCATTGAGTGAGCCATATCTAACTAATGTGACCAGATATATTTTGTGCCAGCGCGGGACAAAATTGGTTAAATCCTTGTTTTTATTCAAAAATGTGCTTAAGTCAAAATTTTAAAATTTGATAAACCCCACTGGGATTCGCTTGGCCCTGGATAAATCACACAATCTCACCTCTCTTGTGAATGAATCTGTTCAACTTTTTACATCGGTGCGAGTTCCTGATGGTTAAACTTATTTGTATTGGTTGCATGATTCTTTTAGCTAACATTCAAAGTGATCGTATTATTCGTTTTATGCAATTGGGCAGAGCGCTCAAATTTGCTTAAAATGTCTACATCTTACTCAGGTTTTTTATTATTTCTCGCAAACTGACAGACGATTTATCATATTTTTTTTCATAAGCTTGAAACAGCAAAAGATACGAGCTACTTAAAAATCGTCGAACTTGCTCAGATTTCAAGTAAAGTTTTTACTGAAATATTAACAACATACGAACACGATGTGAGTTGAAATTGTTGAGCTAGGGGTCCTACATTCAGAGATCTTTAGCCAACTAACCTTTCAGAACTGTCAGAATCTGGGCCAAAGGACCATTGTTATTTTTTTATTATTCCTAGTTGTTGACTTCTACTGTAGTGTTGATTTTCGAGATTTTTCGGCAATGCAGTCTGATTTGTTAGAACATATTTTTAAATTTTGTCCAGCGTTTCGTCATCGGGTTCGATGTCTTCTTCCAGGAGAAACAAATTGATTGCTTTTTGTTAAGTATGATAGGCGTTCCGTAACAAAGAGCAAACCATTTTTCCTGAAGACATCGAACCCGATGTCGAAACGTTGGACAAATTTAAAATTTGTTCTAATAAATCAGACTGTATAGTCGAAAAATCTCGAAAATTTTTAAATGATTTCAGATCTTCACTTTAAAAGCATTGTTATTGTTGCAGATTGAGTAAAATATTCCTCAATAGCACGCTCAAACCTTCCATTTCATCCAATTGAATCTTTCCTCGTTCTTGTATCGATGAGGATTTGACTAGGATCCCTAGAATACACCAAAGCAGGCTTGTCAAAATTCCTCAAACTCGCGAGATTTTTGGACGCGAGATTTTAGAAACCGACAAACACGAGTTTTGAGTGAGCGCTTGTGTTGCCGCTCGGCATTGCACTACCACTGTTATAATTTTGTGGGAGACGGGAAGATACAAATGACGTTGATGATAATATGAGAAACCCTTCGAAAAACCTCTTTTCTGCGTCCAAATTATATTTCTTACATCTCAAATAAAATTATCATCAGTAACAAACAGAGTAGGAGAGAGCTAAACAAATTTGTTTAGCTCTTTCTTACTCTTTTTGTTACTGATGATAATTTTATTTAAAATATAAATATAATTTGACGCAGAAAAGAGGTTTGAACCACATGCGAGTGTGGCCGTGGCATTGGGTGAAAGACCACTCATCAAACCTCCGGAGCGATGTTTTGTATGTGACGAAAATCGAAAACCATTAATCAATATGATAAATTTTCAAAATCTTATAAGTTCTTGAAGAACGTTTACTAAATTACTGTTATTTATTAAATATTTCTTTATTTCGCGGGACATTGTTTTGAAATAAGTGAAACGCGGGACAAATGGCGAAAATGCGGGACTGTCCCGCGAAACGCGGGACGTCTGGTCACCTTATATCTAACAAATCAAGGATGGCGCAGATGACGACGTTACCGGCGGATGATCAAATGACAGCAGTTCGAGACCCGATTTAGGAAAATTTTAAAATGATTATATGAAAATAGCAATTGCTTCAAAATACGTTCATTGGTGATCTTACTGATGTTACCTTCTATGCGTTATTATTTTCGAAGTATTCTTATGTAGCTGAATTGAGGCTTAGTAAAATGCTTATTAAAGGTTTAACGAATCAGTTAATAAAGTTGTTTTTCAAAATTAGATGTTGTAGTTGTATAACTTCGCCAAAATTGTGTGAACAAAGCTTGAACAGAAGTTATGATAAGAAATAGTACAGACATAATTCAACACAGTGCTGAATTAAATCATCACACTGATGTTAGTTTAACTAGTGAATGTTTGTTGGGATGTTACAAATATGCGATCATGGGCAGGGCAGTCGCTCGCTCTTCTGCGCTCATCGCGTATAGGCTCGCTCCACATTATGATTCACAACCTTTGAATAGACTAAATTTTCTTGACCCTTTCGACTTTCAAAACTTGTGCTCCACTCATTTGCCGGTTGGTTAAAAAACTCATGCCAAAACCAAGTATTCAAAGTTCAGTGTCAAACACAGATAGGTCAATGAGTTTCTCACTTATGTATCACAATTAATTTCCACGCTTTTTCTGAGCAGGTAACTGGTGGTGGTAACTCAAATTCTATAAAATTAACAAAAGTTTTAAGTGATCGCGTGGAGTAGATAGGGCAAACGGTGCAAAAAACCTACTATAAATTATCCTTGGAAAGATATTTACATCTTCTGATCACACTAAGCAAGTTTTAAGCTCATGCATGAAAAAAAAAACGATTTACATAACCTGCTACTAAATACAGCTGATTTTTGAAAGCATCTACCTACAACATGTTTTTTTATCATTTTGATTAATTAATTCTTACAAAAAATGTGATCACATCATGCCAGAAATTATTAACAGAAAATGTTATGTATGATGCTACTTCAGGGTTACTGAAAGGCATCAATAATGAGCAGCAATCGATACCTGTATGCTGTATGAAGGGTGACCCCTTCTTCTCTTGCTTTATAGATCTTTGAGGGACCACTTATCGTCCACCTACCGGTCTGAAAATTTAAGGGGTTTCATTTTCAATTAATTCAAACATTTTCCAGCTACGAAACCATAAAATTTGCACTTTTGCAAGATAAGGGACGGTCTACTATCCATCCATCCTTACCCTTCCTCAGCATTCGAAATAACGTACCCAGGACCGATCTGTATTGTTATATTCTATTCAAGTTCTAAGATGCAGCTTTATCACTCAACAAAAATTATCTTGGTATCAATGTTCACTTATCTTATTTTCACTGACATGTAATGACCATGCTTTTCGTCATATAAATTATTGCCGATTTTAGCTGTTTACGCATATATATATGTAAGTCAAGCGCATTGAAACCCATCCATCGACTTCGATTCATTATGTTAGCAAACTGGTACTCATTGAATTACGAAAAAAAAAGTTCCCATGAATAATGCTTTGTTAAAATTATCAAATTTTTGATAATTATATCGTTAGTCCAGAAAACCATGGGCAAGGTTGATAGCCCGCATGGTAGGCCTACTTCACGGTGAATAATTTTTAGCGTCAACTTATCATCGAGGAAGCTTCTTTAACACAATATTAAATGGCTTGTAACTCCATCATCGTCGACGTTGTAAACAAGTAAACAGTAGATTTGTTGATGAAATTTGGGTTGGAAAAATAGGCTCGTTATAGATAAAACAATACAAACTGGATTTAATTAGACTTGTTTTGTTCCTAACGGAAAGTTAAATCAGAGAATCATTTTATTTGGGAACTGGTTCGAAACGCGAGTGATGCTCATTTGCGGGGATAAATATTCAAACTATTTTCTTGTAATTTATTCAGCATATTTGCGTCAGAATGTCTAAGTTCAGTCAACTTCATTACGTTCCAACGGATTTTCAGATTCATGGTGATACAGGAATAAAAATATAATGAAACATTGAATTTGACGAGTGATAGTTGAAAAAAGCAAACAAATTATTCTTTACATAGGGGAACTGTTCAGCACTTCGTCTCATAGCTGTTCCCCATGTTCATCCCATAAAAAATAGAGCTTACTTACTTATGGATCCTGTACACCTCCGGTGGTGCAAAGGGCCGACTTGAAAGATCTCCATCCTGAGCGATGCCCGGCTATCGCTTTAACCTGTTGCCAGGTTAGATTTCGGTCGACTTCTTTTATTTCTTTATTGAGGCTTCGCCGCCATGAGCCTCTGGGTCTGCCTCTGCTGCGATGTCCCGCTGGGTTCCAGTCTAATGCTTGCTTACAGATTTCGTTTCCGCCCCTACGTAGAGTGTGGCCGGCCCAGCCCCACTACCGGTCCCGAATTACTGTTGCTATCGGCCTCTGGTGGCAAGGACGATGGATCTCGTTGTTTGAGATCCAGTAATTCGGGCCACCAGGCCCGAATTATATACCGCAGGCATCTGTTAATGAACACCTGCAGCCGTTGAGTGTTCTGCACTGATACACACCATGTTTCGCTAGCGTATAACAGCACAGATTTCACGTTAGAGTTGAAAATTCGTATTTTGGTGCGTTCACTTATCTGCCTGTTTTTCCAGATATTTCTTAAACTCGCAAAGGCAGCCCTTGCTTTCTTGATCCGTGCGCCTATGTCGATCTTGGTACCGCCGTCTGACGCCATTTGGCTACCAAGATATTGGAAGCTTTCAACATTCTCCACTGGTTGCCCGGCTACTGTGAAACTGGAAGGAGTCACCGTGTTTACATCCAACGATTTGGTTTTGTTGACGTTGATGACTAAACCTGCCGAGGAGGAGCGATCGGCAAGGTCGTTGAGCTTACTCTACTGCATATCAGAGCGCCGTTGCGCGAGTAGTGCAACGTCATCCGCCAATTCGAAGTCGTTTAGGTGCTCCATGGTTATAGGCTGCCATAACAGCCCGCGGTTTGGTTCACGGTCAATCGCATCTACCAGAATCTCATCGATTACGATGAGGAACAGTAACAGTGATAGAATACATCCTTGCCTCACACCAGCTACGACCCGGATAGGGTCGGACAGGACCATTGTGCAGCACTCTACACGAAAAGGCCTCGTACTGTGCTTCGATGAGGCCGATGATTTTCTCAGGAACCCCTTGCATCTCAGGGCGCCCCACATATTCTCGTGATTGAGACGGTCGAAAGCTTTTTCATAGTCAATGAATACCAAGTAAAGGGACTCTTGGAATTCGTTGACCTGCTCCAAAATGATGCGGAGCGTGACAATATGGTCCACACAGGATCTTCCGGCACGGAATCCGGCTTGCTGCCGCCGGAGAGTCGCATCGATCTTCTCCTGAATCCGGGCTAGGATAATTTTGCACAGAACTTTGAGAACGGTACACAGCAACATAATGCCTCGCCAGTTATCGCATACAGTCAGGTCACCCTTTTGGGCACCTTCACTAAGATACCTTGCATCCAGTCGACCGGGAAAGTTGCGGTGTCCCAGATATTACGAAATAAACGATGCAGTAGTTGAGCGGATGTCATGGGGTCAGCTTTGAGCATCTCGGCTGATATGCGGTCGACCCCTGGGGCTTTATTCGATTTCATGCTTTGGATGGCTGTTTGAATCTCTAGCAGTGATGGAGCTTCGGTATTGACACGTGTTATACGTCGGATCCTAGGCAGATCATGCCGAGGTGGTGATGGCCTGGTTGGCACTTGAAAAAGTTGTTCGAAGTGCTCGAACCAGCGTTTCAGCTGGTCAGTTGGGTCGGTCAATAACTGATCATTCGCGTCTTTCACAGGCATCGTTGCATTCATCTTCGCCCCGCTTAAGCGTCGTGAGATATCGTAGAGGAGGCGAATGTCCCCGGTTGCGGCGGCTCTCTCTCCTTCGTCGGCCAGAGAGTCTGCCCACGCTCGCTTGTCCCGTCGACATGAGCGTTTTACTTCCTTCTCAAGAGCCGTGTATCGTTGACGGGCTAAGACTTTGGCTCCTCTGGTTTTCGATCGCTCTATCGCGACTTTGGCTTCCCTTCGCTCCTCTATCTTCCTCCAGGTCTCATCGGTGATCCATTGTTTTCTCTGGGTGCGTAGTTCGCCCAGATTGTTCTCGCTGGTGGTGATGAAGGCATTCTTGATGGCGGTCCATTGGTCTTCCACGCTGCCACCTTCCGGAATATCTGCAGCACGCGTCTCCAGCTCTTCAACGAAGGACCGTTTCACCGTGGCATCTTCCAGTCGGCGTGTGTTGAATCGTCGTCCAACTCTTTCCTCCTGCCGACGAATCCGCGCAATGCGCAGGCGTATTTCGCCGATGAGGAGGTGATGATCAGACGCGATATCGGCACTACGTTTATTCCGTACATCAAGAAGGCTCCGTTTCCATTTTCGGCTGATGCAGATGTGGTCGATTTGATTTTCTGTAAAGCCGTCACGGGAGACCCACGTGACCTTGTGAACCGGTCGATGAGGAAGAGCGATCCCCGATCACCATGTCGTTATTACCACAAAATTCTGCGAACAGCTCTCCGTTTTCGCTCATTTCTCCGAGACCATGGCGTCCCATAATGCGCTCATGGTTCGAGTTATCGGATCCGATCTTCGCATTGAAGTCGCCCAAACAGATCTTGATATCACCCTTCGGAATTCTATCTACGACGGCATTGAGTTGACTGTAGAAGTTCTCTTTGTCTTGCAGATCGGCAGCATCGGTTGGCGCATAACATTGGATTATAGTAAGGTTTCGGACCCGTGTTCTAAATCTGGCAACGATTATCCTTTCACTTATAGGTTCCCACTTCATAAGCGCAGAGTTTGCTGAGCGCTTAGTAGGAAGCCAACTCCGCGATGCCGGGGAGCGTGTTCACCTCGTAAACCAGAGTATAGCAGAACTTGTCCCGACGGCGTTCTGTGTTCTCCAAAGTTTGGCCAACGGACTTCACTCAGTCCCAGGATCTCAAGCTTCATGCAGCGTGCCTCATTGGCAAGTTGTGCCAATTTACCCTGCTGGGCTAGGGTTAAAACGTTCCATGTTCCTATTCGTGTCCGTTGTTTCGCGCTAAGAGTCGTCGCCGTAAAATCAGTCCGTATTCTTTCATTATCGGATTCTCGAACAAATTGGTGTTTCGGGAACAGTAGGTTGTTGGCCCAAGGTTCCCTATCCACCGGGATGGGGCTGCCATCTTAGGTATAGCTTCCGGGGAATAGCATTTCATACTCAGCCGCTGGATGCCAGAACAGACGCTGTTGGAGCCGCACCTCCTTGGTGGACAGACGCTCGATCAGTCGGGTCATATTTGTTTAAAGTCCCACCCAACACCAGGACTAGGCTAGTGCGCTTTGAGCGGCACACGGTCGCTTTGATAGGGCCTGCTTGGGGACACATGCAGCTTTTATAGAAGTTCAACAGAGCCCACTGTCGAACCCCACCACATCCTAGGCAGACCCCATAGTACGCACCCTCTCACTCTAGCTGATGTCAGAAGGACAACAGTGCCCAGGCTGCACTACCAGCTAAGTACGCAACCCTTAGCTGGCGGTCAATTGTCATCGGAAGACCCGTGGAAGCGTGAGTATTGGAACTTGTGAGGACCAGAGCTATGTTAGGCGCCCCTTCCCGGATGTCAACTCACCATTTCGCAGCCCAAAAAATAGAGCAATGAAAGGAAATTTGATTTGTTTCTTTTTTTTTGGGATTTTTTCAGCAGTGAGCACGCATATTTTAGCAAAAAGAAGCTAAGAGATTGATGCTCTAATTGTTTGGTTTGCGATGATATAATATATGTTCAGTGAGATGGAAAACGGAACAGTTCCCCTAAATGTATTTATTCTAGGTGATGAATAGTTGTTAAGCCGACCACACTGTATAAATGTTAAACATTAAATTTCCTTTCAGATGACTAGTTTTGTTTCACGATCCACCTGAAAGGTCAACCGTCATTACCCACAATGTGTGCCAACGACATCACCGAAGTGGCCATCCCCTTGATGGATGTCTCCACCACCGTGCTGACCTTCGAAAACCTCAACTACTCGGTCCACCAGGGGTCCAAATGCATTCTTCAAGACGTGTCCGGTTCGTTCCGTTCCGGCCGACTGGCGGCCATCATCGGACCTTCGGGAGCCGGTAAATCCTCGCTGATGAATGTTCTCAGCGGGTTCAAGTGAGTTGCGTTCAAAGTTCTTACATTCCACCATACCGATTCGTAATCACCCTGTCTGTTATCAATTACGTTTCAGGGTGAAAGGATTAAAGGGTAGAATTCTGGTGAACAACGAGAGCGTTGATCGTCGACGTTACCGGCAAATGGTTGCCTATAACCCGCAGGACGTGATGCTGTTACCGACCATCACTGTTACGGAGACCTTGCTCTATGCAGCCGACTTACGAATGCCATCCAGTGTGTCGCGGTTTCAGAAAACCAAAATAGTCAACGACATCATTGCGTTGCTGGGTTTAGAAAAGTGTGCCAATAACCAGACTCGCGTTCTTTCCGGTGGAGAGAAGAAACGACTATCGATCGGACAGGAATTGGTGTCCAATCCAAGGATAATGTTCTTTGACGAGCCCACCAGTGGACTGGACAGTGAATCGTCATATCAAATAGTGTCATATTTGAAAGACATGGCACGGCAAGGTCGATGCGTTATCAGTGTGGTGCATCAGCCTAATTCTGATCTGCTGGAATTGTTTGATGACGTTTATGTTGTTGCCGATGGGCAACGGCAGTATACAAAGGTCCGTTGGATGAGCTAACTCAAGCCTTCGCTGACGTGGGTTTGATTTGTCCACAGTATTACAATAGAGCTGACTTCGGTAATTTTTTTTTCAACCTAATTATTTAAATTATCTAAAAAATGAATCGATGTTTCCTATTTTTCAGTCATCAAAATGGCATCAAAATCATACTCTGAACCTGACAAGATTCACATGTTGAAGCAACGAATGAAAACAGCAACTATTCCAAATGGTATGCAAAAATGCAATCTCACTGCGACGTCACTCACGCGCGCACTGAGAACCACTTTATTTCCAGACTGATTATCATCTCTGTTTCACGCAGGTTACAACAACACCCAGCAGAACGGAAATCTTCAATCAAGGACTCTGGACGAGATTAATAACACCTCTCAGTATCCCATATCCCAGTGGCGTCAGTTTGCGATCCTAACGCGAAGAACTTTTCTGGGAACCATACGCAATTTCACGCTGACGGTGCTTCCGATTTCTTGGCGTTCTGTTCGGATTAATAGTCGGCACAGTTTATACAATATCGGAGATGACGGCGCTAAGGTGATTACGAACATTGCCTACATCATGCTGATTCTTCTGTTCACCATTTCAAATTCGATGACTGTTGTTTTGACATGTAAGTATCGAACTTGATCACCCAACCGATAGTTAACTTATAATTTTCTATCGTTTCATAGTCCCATTGGAGATGGCTGTATTCATCCGAATACAAGTCTAACTGCTACTCTCGGAGCCTACTTCTTTCGAAGATCGTTGCGGACTTCCGCTGATGATCGGAGGTGTTACCTGCTTTCATTTCATATCGTATTACATGACCGGCCAAATAAACGAAAATGATCGGATGTTAATGTTCTGGGGCATGTGCGTGATGATGGGTTGGTACGCACAAATCTACGGAATGCTCGGTGGTAGTCTGTTTCGATTGAGGTGAGCCCTTTTCTGGTACCTACCACGTTGATTCCGCTGCACTTTCAGTGGGTTCTTCATCCGGTACGATGAGCTGTTCGGTGTGTTCAAACCGTTGACGTACATCTCGGCGTTCAGATTTGCATTCGAGGGTGTCGATGGCGGCCTTGGATTCAGGAGGAGGATTTGAATTGCAGTGAGATGTTTTGCTACTATCGGAAAGCGAAAAGTTCTGAGATGCTGGACATGGAGAACAGTTGTATTTGGGTGGATTTTGGGGAATGGTGGTTATCATTCTAGCATTGCATATTTTACTGTTTCAGCTTGCGCTCAAAGGTACGATGAAGTGTTCTTCAAAAACATTATTCAGATTAGAAATAGGATAGTACTTAAAACAGTTTTAAATGTGGTTATACATGTATAAATCAACCGTTAGACTGTTTCTCTCCTCCAAGATGCCTTTAAAAATTCTGATTATGTGATAGAACTAATGTCAGTGAATATATTGTGAAATAAACGAATAGCTATTCTAATAACCTGTTTCTTACCTTTCTGAAAGAATCATCACTGAAGATGTCTTCAATATCTTTGTTATTAACTTTTATTCTTCTAGTATAAAGCATTCTTATTTTGATAAGAAAACACGTAGCATGATGCCAATAATTTTATATTTTAAATCAAATCAATTTTTGTGACGTGGGACGTCTGGAATTTCTATACAGTGTACAGTGCGATTACGAAAATTGAAAAGTGTTAGGAAAATATGATAGATTTTTAGCATAGCAGTTTCTGAATGGATTTTCAATTTTCAATCATTCGATTAAGAAAGTGTCAACGCTTCAATTTCAAAGTTATCTCATTGTTGGGCAACTATAATGATCTGAATCTTTCCCAACTCGAACTCTCAAACTCTTCCAACCCGCCAACAAATCCGACAGAATTAAGGTGAAGAACCGAAGTAGATGACGGAATGGAACGGATAGCAACGGAGCGATCTTTCAGCATTGCTTTCACTAAAAGGAACTAAAACGGAATTACTCATATTCTTCCTCAAAATTCATGGGATTAATTTGTTTCGAGTTGAACTCATATTGGAATTGGTACGGAAATGGAAATGTTTATCTAGATCATGGCCATGTCTACACTAGTCACATACCTGCAGGTTTTCTTCTCGTCGACTTGCTGGGCTTCGCCGGTACGATGGCGGCGAACCGGTTCGGAATGATGGCGTCGAATCTGTCGTGGCGATGGCGCGAAGCTGTCCTTAACGATGGCGGCGACAGAAGAATCGCCTAGTTGCAGGTAAGCATATGCGGTATTTCGAAAATTTCGTTTTAGGGCATTCAACGAAATTCGCGGAATTCGCGGAATTTTAGTATGACGAAATCTGATTTTCTGATTTCGTTTCGTATCGTTAAATTAAAAAAAATCGACAGAAAAATCATTATTTTAAAGAAATTAAACGAATTTTGAAATTAATTTTAATAATTCCAATATGTATATATATCATAAAATTCGGCTGCGCGCTGAATAAAACCATAAATTTATTCAATATTTCATACATGATTTCTTTCACTGAACCTCACTACCGTCGTCGGGGTGACAATGGGTCAAATGGGGTGAGAATAAGCTCTACGACCTTCAGAGTCCTGGCTGCCGTGAGAACGTGACCCATTCTCACCCCAGACCCACAATACGTACGTAATACAATTCTGTATCTTCAGCAGAAACGCATTTACCATTTGTTTATTTAAATAATATTGTTCAGTGGAGTATAAATAATTTGTAGATCTCATCGTTTTGGTATGCTATATTTTTATTTAAATTAACTGAGTTGTGTATGAAGTATGTAATGATTATAAGGCGTTTGTTTGATTTGCGAAATAATCCTCACTGGACTACTGAGTGTTGTTTTCCGTTGTCTTTTGAAAGTATTCAGTCTAGACAACCATTGTTTGAAGCAATGAAATAGAGATGGTGACGTTTCAGAAGTTTTATTTGGAGTGAAAATGCCCAATAGAGGACCCCTAAGGCGAAATTTTGCTCTTCCTGCATAAGGGTGAGAAAATAATAATTCTGTGTGATATATAATATCAAGCTCTGCATCTCCTCTTCACGATACATACATGAAACACGCAAATACTCGACGTTATTCGTTGAAATTAACATTTTAAAGTCTGACTGAATTCGCCCTGTGAACCTAAATTCCGCATTAACCCTATAGTCGACACTTCATTTGATTTTATTTCCGTTTCGAGACGTTCTTCTTCCCTATTATGGACCCCGAAAATATTCCTATATGGACACTCTCGTGTTTATTTTTATAGAATTGTAAAAATCATCTATTTTTACTTTCCATAGCATTTCAAATCAATCAAATCATAGACTGTAAGTAGGTTCTCATGGAATTTCATAGCAAAATATTTACATTGTGCTGTAATAATGCAAAAATGGCTGAAGGGTTCACTATTGGTTGGGGATCCACTATTGGCCACTTCACCCTAGCAGATTGTTTAGATTTAAGAATGCTCCAAATTTGATATTTCATTTATTTCGGATTCTGAACTGATTCATATCTTTCCGATTGAGATCATTGTCATGACCTAAACTTCTACCTTTAGACGTTTTTGATTCCGTATATTATGAAATCTATAATTTTCTCACATTTTCTAGATCCTTAGATCCAGATTATTCAAATGCTTCAAAATCGTACCGATTTTTCTGCAATCGTGCCGGTGCGTCGTTTCCGCAAGGCAGTTTGTTGTTAGTTTGGACGTGCTGCTGCTTTTAACAATTATATTTAGCAATAACCGTCTGCGTTCGAGTTGTTGTCATAAAATGAGTAATGGCCAAAATACTATTTTTTTGTACAAAATCGTGTAAATAGTCCAGCCATATTTTTGCATGTATTCTCAACCAACAACTTGCATTCAAATAGAAATCCTGTCTTATCATTTCTATTGAAAATTGAATGGATCGGACAATGGACTCAAAAGTTTTGGCAAAAATACTATTTTCCATAATACACCAGAAAGTCACCGCTCCTCAGGTGGATTATTCCGTTTTTTCTAAATAATGTTTGATTACACCACTGCTAAAACAAAACATAGCTTTAACGATTAAAATTCTCAAGATATTTATGGTGAGGCAATACTATTGAAAATGGTGAATGGATCCAAATGATCTGTTACTTACCTATGTACTTTTAAAATTAAGCAGATTTTCCTATGGCATTTTGGTAACAATTATGTAGAATGAAATCAGTAGTGATTCTATTCTAGTTGAATCTGGAGCAAAATCGAACGAGCTCGCTGATTTCCCCAACACATGTTTTTAAAATTTCAATTAAATTAAATCATTAAATTACTGCCAAGAAAGGCGCTATATATATATATAATCATTTCACGTCGAGCATCCGTGCGAGACGGTTTGTAATCCGCGTACGGTCTGCTTCTCATTAGGTTTTTTCCTGAAGTACAGGTAGTGGTTTTTCCGAAAGTGTTTTGAAGCATATGCTTGAGTGGAAGTGGTGCTTAGCTGTAGCAGTTATAGCCATTTCGTTGGTTTTACGCTACGCAAAACTTTGCAGTTTATTCGGCGTCCATCGCGGCGCAGGCATCATCGTCCCGCCGACATCATCATCCATCGTGCGTCTCCACCAAGACGCTGCCCTCCTACCACCATCCATCCACCCAGTTGCGTGTTGGGTGCGGCGAGAACACCAACAATAGCGTAGTTCGCTTCGACCGCACCACCGGCGAGTTCCATCGAGCTAGTGTTGCTGCCAGAACTGTTAGGCCGGCAAACAGCAGTGTGAACGCAAGTATTTAATTGAGCCTCTCATTGTTCCCTCTCTCCATCTTATTGAATAGTTTTTTTGTTTCTTTTTACTCGTCTTCCCTCTGTCCCAAATCATTATTTTGTTTATGTGTGTTAATATAATTGATAATTGTTTAGTTTTAAAGAGATTGTGCCTCGCTGCAGCGGCATTTCGTGTCCGCAATGCGCGAAGGCGAAGTTGGCGGGGTACTTCGTATTCCATGTCAGATGTTTCTTGCATTCGGTTCAAACCAAAACGAAATGGACACAAGCAACGCTAAAATTTCTCCTACGAACCCCGTTCCAAGGTCTACCCTCACAACTCTAGTGGGCCGTACGTTGTTTTCTTTCGACCCAAAGGCAAACGCTTGAATATCAGCCAGATTAGCAAAGATCTGGAAAAGCGATTGTCTGTCACGACCATTGACATGGTTGGGTCCAGTAAACTCTGTCACGGTCGGCATCAGGCCAACGCAGATTGTCACCGAGCTTTTCACTCTCGAATATAGGGTGTATTTACCGTCAGCAGGTGCGAGATCGCGGGGTGGTAGCGGAGGAAGTATGACGCGACGATTTGAAACAAGGTTTCGGTCGTTTCAAGAAGGTTTCTTTGCCTCCTGTTGCGATACTGGATTGCAAACAAATGTATTCGGTGTCGCAGGAGGAGAGAAGCGGAGTTATTCCCCGTCTGACTCTTTCTGCGTCACTTTTTCCGGGTCCGCACTGCCTGACTACGTAGTGATTGGCAAACTTCGTCTACCTGTTCGGCTGTATGTACCGAAGGTGATGAATTGTGTTAATTGCAAGCAGCTGGGCCACACCGCTCAGTACTGTTGCAATAAACCTCGCTTGCATCATGCGGAAGAAGCATGTGGAGGGCGCGTCAGACGGCACCGAAATGTGTCTGTAACGAAAGCCTCCAGCTGTTTTAACGCATGGCAGATCCACCAGAAGCGGTCTCTCAGCACGTTCTCGGCGAAGTTACGCCGAAATGTTGAGGCCGCTCCTCCACTCGTTTCTGACCCATCTACGTCTCTTCCTTTGGACGATCAAGGTAGCTCTGACTCCGAGGTTGGAGATGGGGTTCCCTGTTTTCAATGGCTCAACGAGGAAGAGAAATAAACAGAGCCAGCGACCCTCAAGAAAAGCCTAGAACAGCCTCAAAGTGAGCCCCAACACTGGTCAAATTCAAGCGGGAGAAATACTCAAAAACGATCAACTTTTGTGGTTTCACATCGGATGATCGAGAGTTTCCACCGCTTCGGGAACATCTAAAATCCCAGATGCCCCATTTTTGCAATTCTCAGCCAGAAAGAGAGCATACAGAGCGAGCAGAAGAACTCCCGACCAATGTTCACACTTTCTGGCATCGTGGACTCATCCTCAACTTCTTTGATGCTTCCGACCCCGTGAAGATCATGGTCAAAACTGTTCTTCCTATTCTGACTCCTCTCCTGAAGCAGCTGGCTTCAAATGCCCCCTGTTTGAGCCCCCTTCTTTACATTTTACGTCAGAGACATTGATGAATGTCTCATGCCAAATTGCTCGTTGAGACAGCTTGAGATGATTGTGTTGTATCCGTTTCGGGCCAACATCGGTTGATCTGCAAGGACCGTTACAAGATACTCTGGACAATTTGTCCAGAGGCTACGAAGCTGGGTATCGAATTCTTCCGGAGAAAACTGAGATGGTTGTCTTTCAAAAACATAAGCCGGCAAAGTTCCGCTCCAACTGATGGGTAAGACAATCACTCATAGCATATCTTCTAAATACCTCGGGGTCTGGTTCGACTCGAAATGTACCTTCGAAGCACATTGTGATCTGACACAAAAATGCCAGAAACGGATCAACTTCATGCGATCAATAACCGGAACATGGTGGGAGCGCATCCTGAAGATCTTATGACGTTATGAGAACAACCATTTTGTCGGTCCTCGAATACGGTAGTTTCTGCTTCCAGTCCGCGGCTAAAACACATGCTGAAGCTTCAAAGTTAGTACCGCTGTCTCCGTATCGCGTTAGGATGTATGATCGACACATACAATGAGCTGGAAGTACTTGCGGGAGTACTGCACTAACAGATCGTTTCGCGGAATTATCGCTCCGGTTCCTCACCCGCTGTGAGGTTCTCAATCCATTGGTCATTGATAACTTCGAAGCTGCTCGCAAAACCCTCCATCTCGATTCATGAGTATTTACCACTGGTACGCGTGGAGATAGTCCTTCTTCGGTAGATACCAATCGTGCTAACTTCTTGACTCTACAGTTCCTCTGTTACTTTTGATCTGTCCATGAAGCAGGAGGTTCATGGAATACCAGACTTTCTGTGTGTTCATACTCCATTATTTGCAAGCAAATACGGGCCAGTGAGGAGAGAACTTTTTACAGACGGGTCCAAAATTGATGACTCCACTGGTTTCGGTGTTTTCAACGTTTTCATAGCGCCTACTTTAAGCTCAAAGAGCTTGTTCCGTGTATACTGCTGAGCTGCAGCTATACACTATTCACTCGAGCAAATCGCATCCCCTCCTCCTGACCACTTTTTCATCTTCACCGACAGTCTAAGTTCTTGAGGCTGTTCGGTCAATGAAACCGTTAAGCACTCAGCGTATCTTCTAAATGGATACGGAAAGCTTTGAGTGCCTTATCACAACGGTCTTACACAATCACATGGCTTGGGTCCCTTCTCATTGCTCGATCCCGGGAAATGAGAAAGCGGACTTTTGGCTAAGGTGGGCGCTATGAAGGTGATATTTACGATCGGAAAATCACTCGATGAATTTTTCACATTAGTTCGTCAGGAAACCTAACAGCTAACAGAAGTGGACAAATGGGGAGTTGGGTAGATGGCTGTATTCAATTCGCCCGCAGGTGTCAAGCGTCCATGGTTCAAAAATTGAATATGGGACGAGACTTCATTCGAACCATGAGTCGTCTAATGTCCAATCACTACACTCTAAATGCACATCTTTTCAGAGTGGGGCTCTGGAAGGAAATCTCTGTGTTTGCGGCGAGGATTATCAGGACATCGATCATGTCGTGGGCGTGCGAGGAGCATCGTGGCCCCAGATCTGCGTTAACTGAACATCTCCGGTCCAGGAAAACAACCAGCCTATTAGGGAAGTGTTGTCGGGCCTTGATCTCGAGTACATGTCCCTGGTCCACCAATTTTGAAAGTTGCTGATGTAAACTGTAATCAATGTCTGCCCATTCCTTGTCTTCGATACATATCGAATGTCTTCCTCTTGTTACATTTCCATGTCTTCGTTAATCCTTCCGTATGTCTTCCTCTCGTCTTGTCTCCCAAAAAAGTTTGTTTGTCCGTTACAGATGTAAAAATGCGAGGAATGTACAACTTTGTGAACATCAGCATAGTAATTACTTAAGCACCTAAAATCCTTTCCCTTCCTGTATTATTGTATTCCTAACCTCGACTAAACCGCGAGTCTTTCGGTTCCCCAAACTAACACTATGTATAAGAATCAAGAAATGTATTGTTAAACTTGATTTCGGCTCCGTAACGCTTCACGGCAAATGAGCTTTCAAATAAACGAAAGATAAAAAAAAAAGGCGCTATAATTGCAAAGTGGATTGATCCGTAGATAAAATGATGCATTCATACACCAAAATAAATGTTTCAGATTCATATTCAAAATGAGTATTGTTGATTTTGCCCTAAGGCCGTTACATTTAAAAAATGTCCTACTGACGCCGGAAAGGTCAATGGGAGGGGGTGATAAAAGATAAATATTAAAATAAAAACCTGATTAATCTACCTAGGTGATGGTGCCTTTCTCGTCTTTATAAAATAGTATTTGGCCATTACTCTTAGCCCATAGTCCGATCTACCAATTTTCAATGGAAACAATAGTAGAGTATCCTGCGTCGAATGCATTTTGTTGCGAGTAAATCGATTAGATAAATACCTGAAAATGAGTGACATTTTTGTGGTGGGTGCACGACACACACACACACACACACACACACACACACACACACACACACACACACACACACACACACACATCATCATACTTCGACGACGAGGTGTTAAGGAAAGCTGCCCGAGCACAATACTCGTCTGAGCGGCGAGCAGCTGGTAACAGTACTCTCGCGTGCATGCGATGCCACCATGCCTAGGAAAGTCCACCCTAGGAATGGGAGACCACCGGCTTATTGGTGGACTCAAGCAATTGCGAATCTGCGCCTGCCTACGGGCAAGGAGGCGGATGCAGCGAGCACACACAGAAGAGGAGCGTGTTGAACGACGGCGGCGTTCGTGGCTGCTAGAGCCGCTCTGAAGACTGAGATTAGATCAAGCCAGTGGCGTAGCAGGGTAGTTTTGTATAAAACCCCCCAAGACAAATAGAAGAAATTTTTTTTCGAAAAAAATGTTCGAAAACCCCCAGACCAATTTTCTGGCTACGCCACTGGATCAAGCAAAAAGCCTGCTTCGAGGGCCTGTATAAAGGAACGCGAATCCATGGGTGACGCCTATATGGTCGTAATGGCAGACACGTGGGCGATGGCCCCTACAGAACGTCTCCAGAGATGCTGGAGAGGATCACGTCACGACCAAGTCCCTGGCCTCCCTTTGTGGAGCTACCACGGGCCAGGGTGGCGACGAGGAAGAGTAACAGTGGCGGAACTTGCGGGGATTGCACAGTCCCGGTGAGGTAAGGCCCAGGACCGGATGGTATTCCGAACCATCACGGCCATTGCCGAGGCTCCCGAGTTGTACAGATCTGTCATGCAGAGATGCCTGGATGAGGAGTCTTCCCTGAAGCTATGGAAAAGGCAAAGCTTGGTCCTATTGCCAAAAGCGGAAAACCACTGGGGATCCGTCGGCATATAGATGCCTGCTGATACAGTGGGAAGGTGCTCGAGAAGATCATCCTCAACAGTTTGTTGATACGCACGGAGGGTGCGGATGGTCTATCGAGTAACCAGTTTGCTTCCGAAAGGGTAAGTCGACCTTGACGCTATCTTGTGGATTCAAATCCGCGGAGATAGCTATCCAGCGTAAGAGGAGGAGTTCGCTTTGTGCGTAGTGACTCTCGACGTGACGAATGCTTCAATAGTGCCAGTCGGCGCTATTGCAGATGCGCTCTGCGTCTTGAATTCCGAGTACCTGTACAAGATTCTCGGAAGCTACTTCCAGAATCGAGTACTGGTATACGACACGGAGGCGGTCGGAAGTGCGTTGACATAACCTCAGGGTTCCGCAAGGTTCCATACTGGGTCCGGTGTTATGGAACGTCGTACGACGTGTCTTGAGGTTGAAGTTCCGGTGGGCGTGGTAATTGTCGGCTTCGCTGACGATATTACGCTGGAGGTCTACGGCGAATCGATCGAAGAGGTGGTTCCAGGAAGTTAGAACTGGCTCACCAAGACTGAGGTGGTTGTTGTCACCGAAAGTCGGAGCAACAAGCGGTGATAAGGGCGGCAACTGCACGTCACCTGAACGCTCCATCAAATTCTTGGGTAACATCGACGATAAGCTCACCTTTGGTAGCCACGTCAATTACGCCTGCAAGCGTGCCTCCACAGCCATAGCGGCATTGTCTTGATGATGTCCAATAGCTCTGCGGTTTATGCCAGCAAGCGCAAGCTTCGCTAGCGTTGCTCTGTCCATACTGAGGTATGGGGGCCACAGGGCACGGCCTGCGTATTAGCTGCTACAGAACGGTTAGAAAGTACGTATAGGCTCATGTGCCTAAAGTTGCGAGCGCACTGCGTACCGTGCACGATGCACTCTGCGTCATCACCGGTATGATGCCTATTGACATCGTTATCGGTGAAGACATAGAGTGCTTTGAAATGCGCGGCACGAGAGGCATCCATAGGACTGTCAGGTTGGCCCAATGGTCAAATGGAAGGGTGCGTGGGACAGTTCCACTAAGGGTAGATGGACACATAGGTTGATACCAGAGATGGTACGTGGATCAAGAGGCGCCATGGGGAAATCACTTTCCACCTGACCCAGGTCCTTACAGGCCACGGTTGCTTCAGACAGTACCTACGGTTCGGACACTGCCTCGCCCGAGTGTCCGGTGTCGTAGGTTTAGAGGAAACGGCGGAACACGTTTTGTTCGTGTGCGTTTTCGCCACAATGCGCGACCACATGCTTGCACATGTGTCTGACACCTCCCGGACAACCTGTCCGGAGGATGTGTAAAGATGAAGTTTCTGAACGCCGTTTTATCGGCTATCGTCCAAATCGTCTCGAGCTACAGAAGGTGGCGCGTGGACTCGAGGGATGGCTAGTTCAGGCGCAAATAAGAGGTGGTCCAAGGGTCGAGTCGGCTATGGGTCATACCGGTGCCCTGTGGTCGAACCGATCCTTTTATCGAACAAGTGGCCGCGTGAAGAGCAACATGGTATCGTCGCTTTCGCGGCGTCGTCCTCGGCGGTTCGAGCCCGAGGACGGAAAGGGTCCTCGTCGAACTGGGCTGAGAAGGCACCGCGTTGGCAGTCCCTCTGTGTGCTGGCAGATAGGCCCTATCGCAGAAAGGTCATTTGGGTGCACGCGGCATCATCTTTGATACCAGTCGTGCAGAGGGAAGCAGGCGCGAAGTCGACCCTGCCCACCTTCCGAGGACATAGGGCGTGTGGCCACCTGAAAGCCGGCAATGCGCTGGCACGATACCATGTCCTTCTAAAAAATCATCATCTGAAGACACACACACACACACACACACACACACACACACACACACACACACACACACACACACACACACACACACACACACACACACACACACACACACACACACACACACACACACACACACACACACACACACACACACACACACACACACACACACACACACACACAGACATCACCTCAATTTATCGAGCTGAGTCGACTCGGTATATAACACTATGGTCTCCGCCTCTATAAAAGTTTGTTTGTTTACCGTATACTTAGTATAGGAAAGGCAAATCAAAACCTCCTGATTTGTTGAATGTTTGAAAATCCTGACAATTTTCCGATTTTTTTTTTCTGCTCAAATTTTATATTAGAGAAAAAATTGTACGACCTTATTTGACTCTAAAAATATTGAAAATCAATGCCAAAAAACTATTTAATAAAAATTTCGCGAAAAAATTAAATTTCGTTTCGTTTCGTAAAATTTCGAATCAAATGGACCCGGTTATGTTTCATTTCGAAGTTTCGGAAGAAAATTTTTCGTTTCGTTTCGTTCCGATCCAACAGTAGCATTTCTAATTTCGTTTCGTTTCGTTTCGTCAGGAAAAATTGTGTTATCGCATACCCTTGTTGCAGGATGGTGCGCAGCTGATGAGCCGTGCAAGTATGGCTCGAACTAAGTTGCGAAGTGGGTGCTGGCTGGACGGAAGGCCTCCGATTTCGAGAGAGCTGGTCGACGGATGTCGCGCTTCCCGGGTTGATTTTCCCTCCGGACAAGGGCAACGTACCACCGCACGGCTTCGCTTTTACGGCTGGTATGATGAGAAATGAACCCTCTTCGGTTCCAATCTGGCACAGTGGTACGCAATTGGCGACGTATTCCACGCGCCGAGCTCTCGAACGGTCCGTAGGTGGAACGTTTGGACCACGTCGATTGATTGGCGATCGACGGTTCACTTTCGCTTCACTTTACACGAAACTTCATCACACTTCGTTTCGACCCGAAGGGCGGGCCTTGAGAGTGCACGGACTCCACAAAACTCTCCTAAACGGCGGAAATGCCGCAAGCCCTTTTCGTCGATTCCGAGTCGACTACGAAATTCAGCCGTGTACCAAAAAAAGCGCCACGCGCTTTTTGGTACATACCTATATTTAAATTAGAATTTGCGAGAGTCGGCTACACCGACAACAGAATAAAATTCTGACAGACTAAACTTCACTCAAACTCGTTAATTAAAAATCTCAAAACTCAAAAACCTAAATGCCAGCCGTTATGGAAGGAAATGAATGAGTTTTAGTTTGTTCTTGAACAAGAAACCTTCTGCAAAATTAACCCATTATTTATCAATTGCGCAATTAAAATTTTAAATGGCGAACACTCAAAATAATTTCACTTAGAAGCTACTTGAAAACATATGCAGATATTTTCCATGTAGTTTCGTGTAAAAGTTAAATGATTTATTAGTGATGGCACTCATTATTCTATATTCATCTAGAATAATAAAATTTAAGTAATTTTGTTAGGCCATGTACTTAAATTTTAGTGAAACTTTGATAATTTTTCTATAGTATCCCTATTAGTGATGTATCCCGTCCACTAGAAGCGGACGAGAGCAAAAATAAGTACAAATTATTTCATACTCAAACATTTTGCTTCAAATCGTTCTCATAATGCTTTTGCAAATGTTTCATTAGCGATAGTTGATAAACATACATTTCGCTCTGAGAACCCCACTCATATATTTTTCATACATTAATTTTGAGTAAAATTCACTAGAAGAGTATAGATATTATTTTCTATGTTTTCTAATGAATTCCACTACATTTTTATTAAGATGCACTTGGATTTGAGTAATTTTATTTGATTCCAGTAAGGTCGATGAAAGTTTCGATTTTAAAGTCTACATGACTTTTTATAGTGGAATCAAAGTGACAATTATTTTGAGTGTAGAGTTCGCGCCTTCGGAGACATCGAGCTAACTTTACTTCGAAGAACATTACAAAGTTTCGTTGCCATATTGAATATGGCTTCGTCATAGTACTCAAACATCACAACATTTAGTTGAGACACAAACCATGTCGACGAATTGTTCTCTGTTGACACGTACCGAATTTAATTTGAATTAACATTATTTAAAAGAAAAAAAATCGTTTTGAAGTAATCATATAGCCTTCGGTACAACTTTGTTGTACGAGAAAGGCAAAACGTCGAAAGCTACAAATATTAAATTCAACTAAAAACGACACGTAAAAACTATTTCCAAAACTTATTTACATCCCCCTTCCTAAATCCGGCCCTGACTTGGAGTAATCGTTCATAGTTTATTACAATTTAAGCATGGCAATGAATAGATAGATTGAATATGGTTTTATATTAAAATTTAATCTTTTATCTTTTTTATTTTTATCCGTGTAGGTATTCCAGTTTCCTTGATGGAGTGCAGATCGATAGAGATTATAAGTACTTTTGTTGACTGATCTGGTCCGATATGTACGGTGCATTTCCTTCATCTTGAGGTTTCTGAATTAACTGCTTGACCAAGATGGTTTCACAGGAGGACGTTGCAATTTGCAGCGTCTATACCAGATGAATACACAGCTAGGTGTTTCAATCTGCTTAGTTTGTGGACGAGGGGGTGAAAATTTATTACGGTGCAAAACATAAACAAATCGGCTAACTCTCCATACTAAATCCAAGAAGGCTGAATCGTGAATTGAGTTGGAACACCTAGTGATGTATTCATCTTGGTCTATCACATTTAAGGTATATTATCGATGAAGACGTGATGAAGAATTTGAAGAAATTTTCCACGCTATCATTCACGCCTAGACATACTGTGAACCAATCAAATTCTGCCAATCGTCGATCCAAAGCATCGTAGTTTGCCTTCTGTACACGCTTATTTCATCTATCAGTTACTGAGTAAAATTGTTTGTTTCTTTTTTTCACGTATTAAGTTTCGCCAAAAGCAAGACTACCATAGCTACGAGTAGTCCCGCTTTTGACGGAAACTGAGTAAATTTTCGTGAGAAAAAAGACGCAACACATGTTTACTCAGTCACTGGAGAGTTGAAAGTGTGAAGGAAACGAAATCAAATTCGTTATTAGCAAAATTTAAAATCGATGAAGAGGAAACGATCAATACCACTCACGCCCTTATTTCTTAGCGCAAGAGATGGAATAGTTTTTTTTCCAAATTCCTGATCATAATACCTGGTTTACAGTTCGCCTTTTAATAAAACGGCCTACTTTTCCATTCCAACGAAATGGACGCCTTAATGAACATTATGTAACTCAAATGTAGTTGCGTGAAATCCATTATAGCGCTCATTTAGGTGCTGTAAAAAAACCAACATCAGAACAGTATTTACATGACTACACTCTGAGGAAAATCTATCTTACTGCGATTCTCCTGGTTGACCGAACGTTCGTTTACGTGCAGTTTATACTGATTAGTATAACTCCCATCCTCGCCGTGTAGCGATTTGATCTTGCGTAGATTAGTAATTACGTTTTTCAAAGTATAAACTTTAAAATATGAAAAATGATTTGTTTGTAGATTGCAGGTTTGGTCTATTTCTGAGTGTACATTTTGCAGAATTAGCTTGGTAAGTGCTCAACTCTGCATTCTCTGGTCCGTAATACATGAAATAGTTTGATGAACATAACATCAAAATTTTTCAAAAGCAAGTTCATCTATCGCTTCATTGCTTGTCGAGCATACAATTTGGCACGATAACATGGAATCTGATTGTTCTCTGCAGCACAATTTTGGCAAGAATGAAAAAATAGCGTATGCAACTTGTTGCAAACCTCGATATTTTCAGCACTCGTAGGGAGGAGGTTCGGTGGGGCACCTTTTGTTTGGTCCATAACTTAGGCCCTGGTTGATCTTATGTCGACATTTGCATAGCAATCAAGCTGAACTTATAACCTTACTAGCAAATAAATTAATATGATTTCATCGATTTAGAAAAAAATTGACAATTTAGAAAATTTGACATTTTGGTTTTTCATTTCGTGAAAGTTAGGCACCCTTGAAAACTTAGCTAAATTAAAGACATGAATAAAAACCACCCAAATTTAAAGACAAGGAATACTTTATTCATTCTAAAAGCCAGGGAGACGCTAAAAACTCAAATCAATTCACCTAGCAGTGATGATGCCTCCCTCGTCATTAAGGAGGATGTTGAAAAATCACATAAGAAAGGTCTAAAATAGCACTTTAGGTAAATGGGTTTTAATTTTCATTGATTTACGTTTTATTGGTATGCATCACAAACGAGCAATGGGTAATGTTTCTAACAACCACAGTAGACGTAGGACTTGTATAAACGTAACGTCTTTTCATTAAGGTTAAAAGACTATTATTCTTCCATTTACTTCCACTATTAACTTTTATGTATCAACAATCAGATACGCATTCGTTTCCTACTTGGAAACTTCTGTGTTATGTCTTTTCATTTAACTTCAACTTTTGGATCTATGGAGTTTGATTAAAGGAATGATATTGGAAACGTCAACTTCCATGCTGTATAGAATTATTAATTACTATGTCTGAAACTTGATTATGCATATGTACAACATGTGATAGATTTATTCGAAAGGGTATTGAGGTAACTGCCCCTTCGGTGGGGTTTGATCCCACGACCCCAGTTCGCATGACAGGTGCTTTCCTACTAGTAGGAACTTGTGTATAACTTGAATGTACTAGAATTATTAGCTATTTGTTTATTCAAAACTTGAAATAAAACTAATAATTAAATACATAATTAGAATTGCCTTTTCTCCAGCAAATGTAGGAATTTATAGATCTCTTTATTGATGATAGTATTTGAAGTTTAAAATTCTATTTATAAAATTTTCAGACTTGGGCAAAATGTTATTTTAGGGAACTGTCCCGTTTTCAAACAAAGAAATACAGCACCATTTGTTGTTCTTTTGCTAACATGCGTGCTTACTGCTGAAAAAATCACAACAATAAAAAAAAGTCAAGGATCAGTAACCTACTAAAATAGAGGAGATACTGCTAACTCAGTCTACGTCAAGTTTGAATATGTTTCTGGAAATATTTTTTTGCGGACTGTTTTAAATGTAATACATTTACATGTAATACAGCAAATTTTCTAATCTGGATATTAACACTATTGCTGACTGGCATCTTTAATTGCTAATGCCTTCTGCGAATAAAGGTAAGTAATTATTTTAATCAAATTTCTATTTTCATCAGTGAGTTGATTTTTTTGCTGGGAATCAGAACTGTTATAGTATAACCATGTTTTAATGTACGGGTCGTTTAGTACCAAGCACAACTTAACATATGGTCAGTCAAATGACATGACTCGTACCCATCCTGGATCATGTGGATTATGAAACCAATCACTTTCGTGGATAAGCAGACCAAATCTCTATTTTTTATTTTTTTCGTCCAGTTTATTCTTCTTCATTCACCACCGCTGCCCTCACTGCCTCCGCCATCATCGGCCTCTAACCGTGAACTGCAGCGATGCGATGGACGATTGCATCCATTGCAAACGACACCACACTGCATCCGATCATCACAGCAAGAATGACAAAAAAATGCGCCCACTTCTTTCATGCATATTCGCAGACCCACCGGAAGTTCTACCGCAGGTGACTGATGCTATCGCTGTTTGAAACAGCGAACGAACGAACGAAAGAATGCGGAGCAAAAGCACGTCAGTACGCGCTGCTGTCACAAATTGTAATGACTCGCACAGGCAGGCACTGCTTCTTTTATACACAAAGAAAATCTTCCGGTAGACCCGAAGGCCCGTGAGATAGCGATTCTGATGTCCGTGTTAGGAATGCACGGGATTGATGAATATATTTTGCTGGCTTTGACAAGAATTGAGATTTTCAATAGCTTATCGTTAATAATCTTAAGTTTCAATGAAATGGGCAAAATGCTGGAGAGTGTCCGAGTCGATTGATATATAAATCTTAAAATCCATCGAAATATTAGAGCGCTAGTAACGTTCAAAATCTTCCCTTCCAGCGTAACGCCTCGATTTCCAAAAATCTAAATAACACAGTATAGTAAAGAAAGACGTAGTCCTACGTCAGAATCCTGATTAATCACCCTAACGGCAATAGTGCCTTTCTCGTTCATTTCAAAAATAATATTTTGGCCATAATTTTGATCCCATAGTCCGATCTGACCAATTTCCATAGAAAACAATGGGACAGGATTCCGTCGAATGCAACTTGTTGCAAGCAAATCGGTCAACGCTTTGTTCCAAAAAGTGTATAATATGACTAGACATGCCCAAAACAAAACATGGTGGAATTCAATGGGATTGTATTAAGCTATGACAAGTAAACATTCCACTAAAAGCTCAAAATAATTTTCTTATCAAAATATTAAATAAACTCATTATTTCGAACAATTATGCCAAACTAATTATAAAACTGCCTTAAAACGTTATTAAAAATAAGTTAAGGACAAGAAACGATATTGAATGATTTATCAATAAAATGGAGTTAAAACCGAACTAATAAAGGTGCCTACAACCGAATTTCGCAGCCTTTTGGAACGAGAAGAATAAAAATTCGCGCTAAAATTTTGATGGCAATCGACATTGGGCCTCAAAGTAGAAACTTTTTGTTTTTCTTGTGAAAAAATTTATTTGTTTCTAGTTCAAAGTAGAGATGCCCATCCGGTTTGATATTGAGCACAAAACATCATGCTATTATTGCAAACAAATGACGGTTATCAGAATGACAGCATCTCTTATCTGTCAAAGATACATAGGGTGCCTCATAACCGAACGGTGCTCACAATGAACCTCCTCCCAGATTTATCAAACTCGGCAAGCCTCGTTGGATAAACGTACAACCTGTGCTGAAAAGTCAATCTTTTGCAACTAGTTGCACAAACTACTATCCGAAAAACAGCTTATTTTCAATTCCATCCATTGCCACTGAAACGGTTAATCTAAGGTTCGAAATACTGATACAATTAGAGGAGCTCTTTGGATGTTCACCCACGAACATTTTCAGCGAGAAATTGCTCTTCAAGCAAAATATTTGAAGAACAACAAACATTTTCGCTCATTTGTTTGCCGGAAAAGTTTGTTTGTAGTTTCCGATCATGTTCCATAGGATCAGTATATATCAGTATGCAATTAGTGAACTGATAATCGAAATTCCTAAGAAGTTGCACCTTAAAAATCTTAGATCGATTATTCCACAACAGCGTTATTTACGCAATTCCGTGTTTTCAACGATTTGCATGTGGTGTACACATTCTAATATAGTTTCAGAGAACCTAGAATACAACTTCAATTTTCAAGCCAAAATATTCTTTAAAAAAATGTTTATTTTCGATGAACTTGAACTCGTATGCATTACGAATCTATTATCACCTGAGAATTATCACCATTCTGTCACCTGGTTCATTCTTTGTTTTCGCGAGAATCTGAGAATGAATCCCATCAAGGCGGCATGGCAATGCTACAAAACAACAACAGAGCGGCTAATTTAAATTGATAAAATTTCACGAGAAAGCGCGAGAGAAATCTCCTCAGAACGAATATGCTGCTGAACGGCACTGTTGATGGGGAGCAGCGGTTTTGTGAACCTGCTGGAAGCCGCGGCCTTCGGTGGAGTTCAGTCTACTCTCGCGTTTTGGCAGAACCGGTTGATCGGTTTGGGTGGTTCTCGCGTTTCGTCCACACTTGCTGGGTGGTGAACATGTGTTGAAGAAGGGAGCAGCAAGGCACAGTAACGGGAGGCCAATCTAAATTGTCATTTGTTTTCAATTTATGAGCATTTCGTCAGTATTGGAAGTTTCGCTGGACTCGGTGCTGGATTAGTTCGAACAGCATTCTTTGTTCAAGAACTTGTGCTAAGCGACGGTAAGTTGAATGAATGCGTCGCAAAAAGGGGAGTTGCATTCTGTCGGTCGAGCGAAAAAATGTGAATGAGTCAATAAAACAGGTTGAACACACGATGATGGGCAGAAATTGCCGTCTGAGGAAAGCGGGACTTTGAAAAGGTGATCGAAAGCCAAACCGAAAGATTACAAATTCTCCCTGCTGACGACGGCTTATTAGTTCAACCTGTAGGGAGGTGTTGAAGTGTGTCGTGCAGCGAATATAAATAAACCTAGCATTTTTTGGATACAGGCTCTATGAATCTGGTTGAAGTGGGTGCCTTTCTTTCGAATCTTATTTGGTGAGAGCTACAATCATAAAATCGATTGTTTGCCCCTGGTGGTAAACAGTTTGAGTTGAACGTCATTCCAGATGGTGAGTGAATCAAGAAATATCGATCGATGGAGATTTTCTGCTGACGTCATGGAACGATCTCACAGAAGATGAGTACATTGAAGATAACAAACAAACATGATACGATCGTGGTCGCGATAGGCATGTGATTGATGTGTAATGATGCTCAACTAAAGATAATTTCGCCGAATGACTGGAGGCCTGTCTTACTAAAATAAAATTAAGCTGAAAAATAGATTGCGGCACAAAATACAAATGTTGGAAAATAATATTGCCTATCAACTGTGAAAGTGAAATCAGAATCAGGAACAAGTTTAAAATCATGGTAATCATTTAAAGATATGAAACTTGGAGCACCCTAATGTTGATTGTTGTTGTTTGGCTTCCATAATAAAAAGGGCACTGTCGTTTGACTCGCTGATACCTAATTGACCTCTATTAATCGATGAACATTGTTTTGCAGGAGTGGCTGCGCAGGAACGCAGCAGCAAAAAATGAGTCTCGATGAGACGGTACAATGATCATACCATTGGTGAAAACCATCAGCAGTTTATCTTTGAAATCTCAACTACACAGTCAACCAGAATGGGAAGAAGCAACAGCTGTTGAAGAACATTTCTGGTACGTTTCTGTTCGGGCGACGTGCGCAATTATGGGCCCTTCCGGTGCGGAAAGTCTCGCTGATGAACGCACTGAGCGGTTTCAAGTTAGTTCAATCACCTCCCATTTTGACATTAATATTCAATCGTTTGCCTTTCTTAGAACTGAGAACATCACGGGCCATATCCTGATCAATAACGAAGTCGTAGAACGTCACAGGTATCGACGGTTGATTGCGTACACACTCAGGACGTGCCTCTCCCAGAACATAACCATCCAGGAAACACTTCACTACGCGGTCTGATCTCAAACTGTCGTCCAATGTCACCCAATACACAAAACCAAAATTGAACGACATAATCGCCCCTGCTGGGATTGGCCAGTGCGCCCAATCAGGCACGGGTGCTTCGTGGGGAACGAAAGCGACTATCGATCGGGCTGGAACTGGTATCGAATCCGAAGATTGTTCTTCGACGAACCCACAGCGGACTGGACAGTGAATCGGCATATCAGGTGGTATCGTACATGAAGGATCTGGCCAAGCAGGGCCGGTGTGGTAGTTGTGATCCATCAGCAAGCCTGAACTGCTGGAGCTGTTCGACGATATCTATGGTGGCGGATGGACGTGCATGTACCAAGGGTCGTTGGGGACATGATCGGGACTTGGCTGGAGCCGGGTTTGAGTGTCCGCAGTATTACAATCGGGCTGATTTCGGTGATGAAAAGGTGTACTTTAAAGAAAAATTTGTTTTACATTGAACAACGTCATACCTGAAGGTACTGAATGTAAAATCGAATCTAAAATTTGGAGACCGTTACTAAATTTTAAGATTTTGAACGCTGATAGCGCCTTTATTTTTCAATGGATTTTAGAGAATTACTAGCTTTGCTTCGCTTCAGTGACTTAAAATTAAAAAAACTCAAATTCAAACACCATCTATTTTGGGTTCGTACCTTCATCCTTCCGGTTTTGTCACCTTCTGGAAATTGAGCTCACCGTAGAGTTATGTGATCTCGTGGTTAATTCTTCACCACTACATCGCCTTTGTACTCCTTTGTAGTGGACCCACTGGTCTTATGAACGTCAAGGCTCAAGTCTTAAAGGCTGAAGTATCAAAAAGAAAATATCAGAAAGCTGAAATATCTTGCTGATGAAATTGTGAATAAATAATGATGAAAAGAATTAAAAAATATCAAAATTTTGTTTTTGAGCAATATTATAGCCTTCTTTTAGTGTACGAGAAAGGCAAAAATACTAAGAACATAAAATAAAAATAAAGAGTGAAGAAAAAGATTAAATGACAAGGAATAAGGAATACAGAAACAAGAATTAAGAATTAGGGACTAAGAATAAAGTGTTAGGAGTTAGGATTTAGGCATAAGGAGATGGGAACTACTCAGAGTCGCCATTCACCGTGCATCTTAGGCAATTTAGCAAATATTAGAGCTCTCCAAATAATTTAAATTGAAAATTTAGTCTTGAACACCGTCACGAACCTTGAATAATTGTTTTAATTCGAATGAAAGCTCAAAACTATCTGTTTTTGGCAAGATAGATGGACGTAGATAATTTTTCAGTGATATATTAGGTATCCTTTAGCCGTGTTAGGGCATTATTATAGGTGCACCATTCACGTGGATAAGAACTTTCATTTAAATAATTAAAATATGAATTTAAACTTTGATTTCAAAATGTTATTCGTGTTTTTCATTTAGTTAAGCATAACATGTGGAGTTCATGTGTTTAGTTGTTAACAGAAAGGACATAATCGATCAATAGAATTATTATTGCAGATGCAGAAATCAATGCTCATTAGCGTCACGTAACTCTTATGACCAACAAGTCATCCCTGAAACCATTGCTTCTGCTCAACCTGTACAAAATAATGGCGAATCATTCATAGTACTCACGATTTCAATGGGGTGAATGGACACAGTATTTTCTGGGGATCCATTCGCCGTGCATTTTTATTGCGTGGAGAACAAGGAATGTAAAATAACAACATTGCCAATGCAACATTGTCCTCTTGTAAATGTTGGGACAAACTCAATCTCGCAATAAGCGTTTGTCCCAAACTGCAACAGAATAGGACAATGATCGCCTGCCATATTTGAGAAATAGTGGTTTCGATGATGTTTTTGGTTAAATCAGTATCAGTTATCGTAGCTTAGACATAAACTTAACCATCTGTACAATGATTTGTGTTTTACTTCTGAAATATACAAGTTATCAGTTTGAATAGTTCTCAACAATTACTTCCATGTTTGTTGCAAATAAAATGGAACGCAACAATGGGTCGTATGAATAAAAGTAGAAGTTCAACTTACTACATTTTCAGTAGTAATAAACGTCACTTGGAACATGTTCGTATGAATAAAAGAACTTTACTACACACACATTTCGAACATACTACAAACAACTGATTCGGTATGAATAAAACAAGAGTTTACTACTGATTTCTTGTAGTCTGCCCAAGACGTTGCTACTCATGTTTCAAATGCAGATTATTCATCAGAATCGAAGCGAATCGGTTTGTTCTTGAAAATAGAAGTCTAATTTAGGGAAAACAAACAAAACAGACATGTCTTTTGTTGATTAGGCAAAAAATGATGAAATCATCATCGTCATCATGGGGTCTTTTTGTTTTGACGTTTCTCCGTGTAGAAATGGTAGTAAACTGTAGTAAGGCTAAGTTCGAATGTAGCATATACCATAAGTTCGAAAATGTTTTTTCATTCAACATGTAGTTTCTCTGTGATTTATTTTTGAGAGTTACTACAAGCGTTGAGTTTTGCTACTTTTATTCATACGACCCAATGTCTTTATCCCTTCTGAATGAGGACAAAGAGTTATCCATTCTCTTTGTCGCTTGTTTTCGCATTTTCAGCGACAATTACAATTTAATTCCTTGGTGGAGAATGATGTTACCTATATTTTGGATTAATTTTATAAGTAAAACTAAAATACAAACCCGATACTTAAATTCATTGACATCAAATAAGAGGTAAAGAACAATAAAACATTTTCAGAAAAATATATTAAGCTCGTTTAGTGGAATTATTAAAGTCTAAGACGTAGTACTGTCCATTTATTCCTAATTTCATATCTTTGCAGATACGTATTTCTGAGTCGTAAGTCGAGTCAAGTACAAGACACTGAAGACGACCACACAGTTGTGGTCGAAATACGTATCTGCAAAGATAACGAAATAACTGGTGAATGGACAGTACTTAATATTCTTAGACGGTTTTACTCATTTATTCACTTTTCACTGATATGAGCGAGCGTAGAATATACTTGACGGCTAAAACAAAGGTGGAGCAAACAGCCGCAGGATGTTAACAAACCCAACGTCAAATCAGCTGTTGGAACAGTTATATTTCAAGTTATTACTCGGAGAGGATTCTTTGAACTTCTTTAATGGTGTTGATGTTGAAATAAAGTATTTTTCAATATTTTCGTAAACATAACGAACATTACTTGAACCCCACGGTGAATGGTGCACCCAGGTGAATGCGACCTGACGGTAGGAATCTTGAAATTAGGAATTAAGGGATTTAGGAATTAGGAAGAGAACTAGGAATAAGGAATCAGGATTTAGATATTGGGTAAGAAGTTATGATTTAGAATTGGAAGTGGGAAATAGAATAAGGAATTAGGAGTTAGGAATTGGGAAATGGGAACTAGAAATTTGGAGCTGGGAGTTGAAACTACGAATTAGGAATAAGAATTAGAATTTAAGAATTAGATATTGGAATAAGGAAATAGAAATTGGGAATTAGGAGTAAGAAGTTGAGATTTAAGAAGTTGAACTAGGAAAAGAATTATATGATTCAGGAGTTAGAGCTAGGATTTAGGATTTAGAAAGTGGAACCAGGAATATTGAATAATGAATTGGGAATTGGAGTAGGGATTTTTATTTAGGAATGAGGAAGTGGGAATAATTAATTGGAGATCAGGTTCTAATAGATAGGAGTTAGGATTTAGGAATTAGGAAGGGAATAAGGAATTGGAAGTAAAGGAATCAGGAATTGAATTGGAATTGGGAAATAAAATTAAGAATTAGGAAAAAATATTTTAAGCTCTTTTTTAGTGGAATGTCTAAAGTTCAGTACTCTCATTTCCATTCTCCAAGTCGAGTCAAGTATCAAGATCAATGAAATCGACCTCACAGTTGAGGTCGAAATACGTATCTGCAAAGATAACAAAACGTAGTGGAATTATATGGAGAGTACTAAACTGTCTAGACGGTTGAAGAATTAGGAGATAGGAGCTAAGGTTAGGAATTAGGAAGGGGAACTAGGAATTGATAGAATTGGGAGTTAGGGAGCTACGAATTAGGAATTAGGTATTGGAAATTACGAATTGGGAATAATTAATCAGAATTAAGAGTTGGAGAATTAGAGGTCAAGGATTATGATTTGAAAGGATGAAGCTAGGAGTTGGCAATTGATTAGGAGTTGAATTTAAGATTGGGAACTAGGAATTATTTATTGTAATTACAAGTTACAAATATTTAATTAACTTTTGTCCTACTGGTCTGAAAGGTCAAGGGGATAATAAAAATAAATATAAAATGAAAAAAAATCAAAAACTCGTATTTTTAAAGAATGTTTTGAAAATCCTCAAAATTATCCGAATTTTTTTTGTTCCCCCATCAAAATATTATTTTTGGCAAAACAAATCGAAAATTGAAAATAGTTTTAAATATTTGTATCGGCCTTGAATCAAAATTAGGAATTAGGATTTAGGAATTAAGATTTAAGAATAAGAAATCAGAAATTAAAGAATTAGAATGAAATCAGGGGAAATTGGGAAGTAGTTAGGAGCTAGGATTTAGGAATTAGGGAGGTGGGGAATTAGAATTAGGAGTTTGATTGGAACTGATATTATCAAGAATCAGGAATTAGGAATTGGGAATTAGGGGTCGAGGATTAGAGTTAGGAATTAGATTATGGAAGTTGGAGCTAGAGTTGGAAATTTAAATTTAGGAGTTAGGATTTAGGATTGGGACAAGGAATGAGGAATTGGGAATTAGCAATTAAGAATCAGGAATTTGAAATTGGTAATAAGGAATTGGGAATTAATAATTGAGTATAAGGTGTCAAGGTTTTCGAGTTAGGAATTATGATTTAGGAAGTTGGAACTAGGGAGTTGGGAATTGAGTTTAGGAGTTAGCATTTTGGATTAGAAACGAGGAATTATTAATTGGTAATTAGGATTCAATAATTAGGAATTTGGATATGAGAATCAGGATTTTTTTCTTAGTGAGATTATCAGCCTAGGCTGCTGGCTCTCTCGTGAATCAGGAATTGAGAATAAAGGAATCATCAATTAGAAATTAGGAATAAAGAGTTAGGAGAGTATAAATGTCATTTGCATTGTTTGTATAATTTTCCTAGAACTTTTCCAGGTAGCTATTAATTCATGATGTATGGAACTTATAGGTTTAAATGTGGCTAAACTTGTCTAACAAGACATTGCTGTAAATACGTAATCTGGGGTTGGGAGGCAAATGTCATTCAAATGACATATGTCAAAATAGCGATGACATTTTGGAGAGTTTTCTACTCTCCAGACTCAGATGTTATTTTAGAGCAATGTACCCTTGGACAAAAATATAGCCCTACTCAGGTATGAGTCATCTAAAATTATGGAATAAATTTGGCTTTAAAGAAAGTTATGAACAAATTAGTCAAATGACATGACAGACGATTTTTACAAGCCTGGTTAGGAGCTAGGATTTGGAATTAGGAGATGGGAATTAAAATTAGGAGCTGAGATTTAGGATTGGGAACTTGAAATTAGGAATTAGGGAATTAGGGGGCAATGATTATGAGCTAGGAAATTTTTTAGGAAGTTGAGGTAGGTTGGGAATTGGGATTTAGGGCTTAGTTGATTTAGGATTGGGAATAAGGAATTAGGAATTGGAAATAGGAACCAAGAATTAGGAATTTGAAATTGGGAATAAGGTATTGAGAATAGGAATCAGAAATAAGAAATTGAGAAACTGTTGAATTGGGAGTTAGGAGCTACAGTGGGAACTAGGATGGGATTATTAATTGGAGTTTGGAGTTAGAATTACGAATTAAGAATCAGGTTTTGAGATTAGGAGTTAGGATATGAATAAGGAAGTGGAAACTAGGAATTAGGAATTTGAGGAATTGGAATTATAATTCAGGAATTAGGAATTTGGAATTGAGAATTAGGAATTAAGAAATAAGAAATAATAAAAAAGAATAAAGAATAATGAGTAAATATAGAGAGCAAAAAAAATTAGGCAAAGAGAAAACGTTGAAGGAGGAAGGTTGATGAAGATTGAAGGAGGAAATGGAAGAAGAAGAAGAAAGAAGGTCTAAAAAGAAAGTAAAAGGCAAATGAATGAAGGAAGATGAAAGCATAAGCTTCCTCCTTAGAAAAGAAAAAGAAAAGAAGGATAAAAGAATGAAGGAAAAACGAAGAATGAAGGATGAAAGAAGATGGAAGAAGAATGAAATTAGGAAGACAGAAGAAGGAAGAAAAATATGGATGAATAAGAAAAACAAAGAAGAGGTAGAGAAGAAAAAGGACGGAAGGAACAAAGGACTAGTAAGAAGCTGTTTGATGCGGATAGAATCGATTTGGTTGTCAAACTGAAGCAAATTTTCATTGTGCCGGAGCCAAACATTGAAGATTGTGGTTATGTTCGTTTTGATCTTATATTGAGAAGTATTGTTATTATTCGGAAAAAATAAAAAGAAATTAGTTTGAGTTTTACATTCTTTGTATGAAATATATTCACATTATATTTCAATGATAATTAGTAGGAATGCAACTAAAAGCACTCGTTACGAGATTTCATGAGATCCAGCAGCTGATTGGAGCAGGAAATGTATGTAAAACAATCGTAAAGTCATGATAGTCTCGCGATTCGTGTGCCTTCATGCAGCATGGAAAGAGAAACTCGAAGAGCAGGAAATGTTTGACAGTCGAGTAACTGCAAAATAATTTTGCTTATGGGATTGATTTCAAAACCTCCCGCTCACTCGCTTGACAGCAGAAAAGTGGCTCTCCGCAGCACCCAGGTAAGAAGTAAGAGAATAGAAGGAAGAAAGAAGAAGAAAAAAGCAAGTAGAGAGCCAAGAAGGAACAAACTAGAACGAAGAAGAAAACAAAGAAAAGGAAAAAGTATTGCTCCTTCAACGTTTTCTATTATTTACTCATTATTCTTTATTCTTTTTTATTATTTTTATTTCTTAATTCCTAATTCTCAATTCCAAATTCTTAATTCACATTATAATTCCAATTCCCAATTCCTAATTCTAGTTTCCACTTCCTTATTCATAAATCCTAACTCCTAAAAACATGGAAGAAGAAAAAAGAAGAGACAAGGACGAGTAAAGAAAAAAATGGGAGTTATTTCGGCAAGAATCAAAACCAAATGCAAGGACCACGAACAATAAATAAAATACGTTCCTTTCTATGTTACCCTCATATTTCAAATTCTGTGCGGACAACAAAATGATAATTAGATATCAAAATTGACAGACAACAAAAGGAGTCTCAAAAGATTTCGGTTTACTTCCGTTTGTTCTCTGCTGACGTCAAATGTAAATTATTCCATCAATATCGAGTATCAACTTTTCGATTATCGACTTTTTGTTATTTCGGATTGATGTAAGATTTTCACTTAGCTTTCCGCCTACCGCCTCGACCAACTTTGGTGGGATCCTTTGAGTAATGACAGTTGGATACCGATGCTATCTCTTAGGAAGCAGTATACAAAACAGCGGTGTATCGCTCGAGGAGTCGTTAATGAAGAATTATGAATCGCGAAAATTTCACTATTCAGTAGGAGTTCAGTGGAAGTAAAAATGACAATTGCCGGTACAAATGTCCAGTACATCCGGTGTTTGATTTGCCACACCAGAACTGCTGGATAACGATCTCAAGTAGTTTCTTGGGTAGCGGGGAAGTAGATTCTGTGGTCGGGAAAATTTCCCGCCAAACGTGGTCTGGACCATAGTACACCGGCGTTAGAGGCGTTGGAAGTGTCAAATTGACAGGAAAGGTATTCTACCAGGATTTGCGAAACAAATAGGTATTTCATGTGCCGAGCGAAAAGTCACCGAAGGATGCATGTCCACCAAGGAAAAAATGAACGACCAAAAGGAACGATCAATCGTAAAGAAAGAGGCGAATATGAGCGCAAGGTGGGCAACGGAAATCGTCCCTGTGGTTATCAGAATTGATGCAGTCGAACACATCAAACATCATCGGAAGCAGCGCAGAACGACGTAATTGAAGAGGCTGAGGAAGATGTGGTTGGATTGATACGATTCAACTGAACGGATGGAACCATTTGAAATTCCGATTTAAGTGGTGGAACGCGAGAAACTATGAAACTATGAGCTTCAAGAACAATACAGATCGAATCAGGTTCGTGAAGAAGGAATGCTGAGCTCACGGACTCCTGGAAAATGAGAGAGAGGAAGGGATAAAAAGCAACTAGCGCAGTCTACGAGTCAGCGACGGATCAGTTTGATTACTGAAGGATCAATGGACGGATCCTCCACAAAGAGCCTCTCGAAATGTTTCTAAACTCTTCGGAATAATTAATCCTACAATTTTAATGTTTTCGGCTCCGTAGAGTTTATTATTAATCATCTGAGCCTCATAAATAAACAGATTTGTAAAAAAAATTTTCACTTTTTCATCCGTTCGCGTTAAACCTCGAGTTTTCAACATTATGTGGTTCAGCCTTACGAAGTCCCCCATAACACTGCTTTCCATGCGACTCGCTTTCCTTCCACTAGCATGTACTTTTTTATGCGTTTGGATCTCTGCATGATAACCTCTAGCGCAATATTGAACACCTTGTCGTAGTCCTTACAGTTGATCTCAAGATTCTTCCTTACAATTTTGCACACCGTTCACGCCGAAGTAATGCAAGAGCCGTGTGTGTATGGATTCGTCTGATCCTTCAAGACCAAACGATCCTGTCGCTGACTCGTAGACTGCGCTAGTTGCTTATCCTCTTCCTCTCTCATTTCCTGTAGGAGTCCGTAGTACTCAGTTCCCTTCTTCATGGTTCAAGTCGAGTACATTATCTGCTGTTCTATTAGATTCATTTCATTTTCAGGTAACCAGACGTGATAGCTATCCAGGATTTTTCCAGTTAAGGGCTTTATACGCAGTTTTTGACATCACCCTGCGTGTCGGATGTCGTAAAACTTTGGCCCTATGTTCGTCTTCTGTGAGAAGATTCGCCTTGATATTGCCAGGCACTCGTGAAGCGTTCGTTCCTGATGCCTTGGATCGAGTGCTAAGGCTGATTGCTGTGGAGGCGGAGATGACGCTGGCAGAGTCGGCAAAGCGAGGATGGGCTCCCTGTTCTGGACTGGAAGGTGGCGGCAATAAGCCGCGGCTGCTTCTGATCAAGAAGACCCTGCACATACAGGGAGGCTGTCTGCAACCAGTGGAATCGCTGCGGTGACTCAATGGTTACGGGTCAAGAGCGCTCGTCAACCGACCTCATCTTCGTCTGTGCGTGGTTGCGGACATCTCTGTTGAGAAGCCAGCTACCGAGTACCGACCCTTCTATTAACCCGAAATTGTCACTCCTGCGAAAGTTGCAAGTGGGAGCTATTTATGAGCGAAAAGGGTACGGTCACTCGCTCTATGCCAGTGAATCATGGGAACTGGGGAAAGTCCGACGTCTGCCATCGTGCGCAGTATCTGGTCCTCTACAGTGAGAGAAGAACCCGATGCTCTTGGAGGAGTCTGCTGCCACGATAACAGATATTTAGTAAAACAATTTGTTGAAAATCCTGTGTAAACTTTTGAATTGATATGCTGGCCCCTACTGCCATCTACTCAACTGATTGCGTAGCAGTACAAACGGACGCAGCTGGTTACAAGCGTCGAACGCAGCCAATGATTTGACAGCCGCATTTGGGCTGCGTTTTCAATAACAATGATTCTGGTGCGCCATCTCCAATCGATGCCGACGCGGTCCCCAATTCTAAAATACTTTGAATTAACGGTTGCGGATGTTTACACACGTATCGGATGCCAGCCTCAATATCTGTTATCTGTGGCTGCACACTCGTAGGCACCTTTGCGGCATAGCTGCCAGCTAGCGAAAAGGCGAAAATGCCTCGGACTTGACAGATTCTGATGGTATTGAGGGTAACAATCTGGAGTTGGCTCGAACGCTAGGGAAATGAGAGACCTGATCACGGCATTTTTTAAGATTTGCGCACAGTAAGTTCTGGTCGTTGTCAAGCGCCGTCAACAAGCCGGTAACTTCCACACAACCCATTCACATTGGTGACAGACGGCGGAAGATGATCTGGGATATCACTTTGTAACGGCTGGATAGGAGATCGTCGAAAGTTCTCACATCCAGGTGTCGCCTTTCTTGTAGATGGAACCTACATCCCTTCCTTCCGTCCTCCGGTAGCTGTACCTAGATAGTTATCAACAGCTGACGCACGTCTTCTTCGTTGTCTTGACCTTCACTGTCTTTACTTTCGAGTACCATTCATGTTCTCTACCACATGTTCGTCAGTTAAACTGCTTCCATCCTTGTACTGCACATCTCATATCGGAGTATGAAGCCTTGTTTGGGCAAAGGCTGTACTTCTGATAGAACTGGGTGTTTCTTGAAAACGCTCCTGAAAGAGGCAGCGTGTCCACGTTCTACCTCAGTTTCTGACTTGAATGGATTTTTTAATGAAAGTTATTTGGCTTCAACAACAATATGTGCATATAGCATCCGATCGATTATTCTTCGGCAAACCTTAGTCTTTATTTTTCACGCATTAGTCAAATTCTGCATTTGAAACAAATAACTTACACATTTATACTTCGTTAGTAATAACTTCTCATTCACACTTCAGCTATGAAGTGGCATCTAGCCACTCAACACGGACCAGATAAAATCAATCCGCTTCTGAACACAGATGAATCGCCAGCATGACCAAATGAATGGTGAGTAAAGTTCCCCCGTCGGGAAATGAGCTGAATCTTTGTGGCGAAACTCCCACTCGCGCCTGAAAAAATATGCAACCTGAACAGCTTTATACTGCAACTTTGTCACGAACGGCCCTTTCCACGCAGGGGTTCCACGACGAGCTTAAACGACGGCGAACAGCTACTGAACGAATCTAGTCGACGGGGTTCAGTCCCAGTATCGATATCGCGATTGCGCTCAGTTTTGAGTTCCGGCCGACGAACGCCCGGCCCTGGCAGTTCGGGCAATCTCACGATGACCCGTTGCGATTTCTCGGGCATGGCTGAATTCCGGGTCTGATTGTGGGTTCGGTGTTTACAGCGTTGGGAATAACGGCGCCAAAGTGCTGGCCAATATTGAAGCTGTTTGATTATGATACTGATGTTCGTTAATGATGCTCCAACGCAATGACTGTGGTACTTACTTGTAAGCTTGTTCAGATGAAGCGTGAATTTCACAATTGTAACGTAATAATTATTAATTTGAATTTCAGTCCGCTGGAATGGCGGTATTGTGCGGAGACACAAAAGCAACTGACTACTCGTGGCTGCGATACTTCTTTCTCGAAACTTGCGGCCGATTTTCCGTTGATGTTGAAGCCAGTGTGACATGCTGCCAGGTGATTGTTTACTATCTGGGGCAGCTTGGACGAAACCAACGGATAGTGATGTTCTGGGCAATTTGCGGACTGATGGGATGGACGAGCGCAAATGTAGGAATGGTGGCCGTGATATGTCCAGTGGATGTGAGCGCGTTTAGTGGTTCCGACGATAGTTCTCAGATGTCTGTTCGGATTTTTCGCTCTCGATACGGGGGAGCTGTTGGACGTGTTTAAACCGCTGACGTACGTGTCGCAGGTTCCGATATGGATTCGAAGGGGACTGGCTTGCTACGTACAATGGATTCAATCGGACGAGTGCATGCGAAGTATGTTTGCACTACAGGAAAAGTATAAAATGTTAGAGTAACTTAGAGAATTCAAAAACAGCAATTATTGGTACGATGTGGCGGACCCGGTGTATGGATTGTAATGTGCATCTGTTATTGTGATGTTAGTTTGAAATTCCAAGACTTAGGTGGACTCATAGAAGTAAGAAATTTGAAACGGTAAGCTTCCAAATTTTATTTAGATACATAAAATTCAAGCTCAATTAGGTCTGATTCGAATAGATGAATCTGTTGCTAACGTTCCATAGTCTGCATAGGTCTCTAGTTTTAAGACACATGACTGCCTTGTATTCCACACGTACTAACAAAATATGTGACCAATTACATCCGAATCTGGTGAATTTCGTTTTCGGTAAGATGAGTAATAAATGATCAAAAACCTCGATGGACTTTGGATTGTTTATATCCGAATGATACTGCATTGTATTCAAATAATTGGCATACATACCCTCATCATGCTAATTACTCACTCGAAAGCATTGGGAAAATCCTCCTTTAAAATGATGAATAAACAATTCGAATGAAAGGATAAGCGCACAACAAACAACACTCATTTATGCATGTTTTCGTGCTTATTCAGGATCTAATTAGGAACATACACAGGTATAAGTGAGTAATGAACGATGAAGTAATATCAGGGACATACAGTGTGTTCGAGCACAAAACTACATACGTTTCCGACTAATTACAACGCACTTAGAAAAGGAAAAGATACACATGTCTGTCTTAAATGACGAGCTTAATCCGATATGATAAAACATCAGAAAATTCTACATTATGACTGAACACCTTTGAATTAGTAACGACCAACCTCGATTGAGAAGTACCTGTAATATAGTTTCTACATATGTCAACGATACTTGATAGAATGAGGAATAATCATATCTATAACTGACAAATAACCGTACCTGCTCGCGCCTTAACTCAATAAGAATGGACTTAGTTCGGCATGTTACTTTGAGGAGACCGAGGAATCCCAAGCTTACGTGAGGCAAGACGTGAGGTGAACATTTGACATCATCTTGGGAAGGTAATACGATTTCCAATCTTTTGGCCAATATCATCTGCGAATACGCAAAATTCAATATCGTGTGGACAACAAAACACGCACGAACTGATCCAAATCTATGCTGTGCGAAAAAGGTTGTGACGATAATACACCATTTTTCCTGGGACGAAACGAAACAAATTAGAAAAAGCTACTGTTGAAACGGAAACGAAATTCAAATTTACTTCCGAGATTTCGAAACGAAATTTGGGTCCATTTGATCTATAATTTACAGAAACGAAACGAAATTTAATTCTTTTTCCGCGGAATTTTTATTAAATAGTTTTTTAAATGTATATAATCATAATGCAAAACAACGAATAAAAAAATCCGATAAAAAAAATAATTTTTGTTGATGTTTTAAGTCAAATAAGATCGATACATTTAAAAAATCCTCCACTACATTTTTTTGCTCTAAAATAAAATTTCGATGCGACAACAAAAAAGCTATATCGAAAACATGAAATTTATTTTTAACCTTTTGTCGTGCTCTGGGTCAATGATTGACGCCACTTTGAGTGGCTGCCATTTTTTCAGTTTTCAACCATGATTCTCCTAATTTTGTAGTTTCGGTAAAACTCGCCGAAAGATCTGTCTCTATGTCCAAATTTGCTTGAAAATCTTTGAAAATATGCGCTACAGTGTTCTTTTTCAAAAACTTACGTTTCTTGCTCATGGAAATTGACCCCCAAATTGAAATTGCTATAACTATTAATGTTTGGCCAATTTTGGATTTTGGGGCTGTTTCGAAAGATAAATTTAATCATCTTTCAGGTCGTTACTAAAGATTGATATAGGTGGGCGGGTACATCGTGGGAGGGTTTCGTAAAAGGTAATTAAAAATGATGATTTTTCATGCTTATTTTATTCTACCTGAAACCTTACCCATTTTTGACGCACCTTTTCAAAAAGGTTATGCAGGAAGGCGTCTAACCTTTGACATGAGTTGATTAGTTAGCGCTTGGTCGCTGGTGACGGTATATTTGAGATTCATTTTTTACACTCTCATAACTCCGATATATGGAATTTTTCTCATTGTAAATATTCTTATCGCAAATTTTAAAATTTTTAAAGATGACGTTCTTAATCAAAGTTCGTCTGAGTGGCAATAGACTGTCATTGAAGGAATAAATATAGGAAATTTATTCATATGGCGCTAGTTTTACTTGACAATATTCTGTGCATTATATGAAATATTGTTTAGCTTGAGATCCTCATACCACACCAAAGTTGTATTCGAGCACATTGTTCAGATGTTCTAAACTTCAAAGCGGTGCTCAATATAATAGCATTCTTCTCTTTTTAATTTGTGCGATAATGAATATTTACACTGAGGAGATTCTATATATCGGAATATCTTGAGTAGTCTAATAATGAATTCAAATATACCACCACCTGGCGGCCGAGATTCTAAACTTATCACGCACTGTATCCAACAAGCTCTGCGTGCATAGCCTTTTTAAAAAGATTGCAGTTCAAAATGGGTGATTTCTGAATATAAGTAAAATAGTCATGAAAAATCACTGTTCCCTTAAACCCATCAAATTAACCAAACTAAAAAGATATAGCAATTCCAATTGAGTCAATTTGACTTATTTTAGTTCTTTGTAGATTTATTTACAAACAGAAGGTTAAATTTGCTCTCATTTCGTCAATATAGTCATTTAACAGAAACAGGCATGGTTGGATCAAATTGTGTATTTTCAGGTAATGGCTTGAGGACGTGAATATTTATGGTTCCGGATTGGGGCCAAACCCGTAGGCTACAGGCAGCAGAGATATAAATTTTCCAGGCTTGAAAAATAGTTGCTGTTCATAGAAAAATCTATGAATGGTGAATCTAAATGCAAGCATATATTATATTTGAGATTTCCAGAACCCAGCAGTTGGTTCCGGGTACATAACGCTTCGATATCGGTTCCGGTAGGGACCTAAAGTGGTTTACTTCGAAATGGATATATTGGAACCGTTTGAATGCCCAAATGTCTTGAATTCGCTCACAAAAAGCAAGGGCTCATTCCTTATATACTTTAAAGTGTGTTTGATCACCTTCTGGTTCGGTGGGAACCAATGAGAGCAATTACGGATTTGATCATATTGGTGTGGTTCGACGGCTTAAAATTCAGGATTTTCCTCAAACAAGCGAGCTTCTGAAACTCATGCCGAGTACTTCCAAGTGTGTTTAGTTACCTTTAGTCAACCTGGAGCCGGTTCCAGTGGGAACCCAAAGAGGAAATTTACAGATTTGATGTCATTGGTGCCATTGACCAACAAAATTCAGGGATTTTCCTCAGACAAGCGACTAGAACTTATGCTGAGTATTTCCAAGTGAATTTGGTCCTTTAGGTGGCCAACCTGGAAACCAATTTCGGTGGGAACCCAAAGGGACATTACGGAATTGGGCAAATTGGTGATTTTGGTTCACAAAAGCTTAAGAAATTTTGGGATTTTTTATAAACCATTCTGGACTAATGCTGAAATTACTTTCAAGCAATTTTGGTCACCTTCAGGTAGCCGGTGGGCAGTTCAGTGAAGAACCCAATGAGGACATTCACGGAATTAAACATATTGGTACCGTTCGGCGGCCTAAAATTTGGGATTTTGACGAATAAGTGATTGGAACTCATGCTGAGTACTTCCTAGTAAGTTTGGTCACCTTCGATTGGCCAGCTTTGAGCCGGTTCCGATTAGGAACCCAATGAGGAACATTCTGGAATTGATCATATTGGTGCGTTCGACGGCATAAAAATTCAGGATTTTACTCAGATAAGCGATTGCTGAGTACATCCGAATGGGTTTGGTCACCCTCAGGTGGCCAACTTTGAAAACCAGTTTCGGTGGGAACTAAGAGGAAATTTACGGAATTGAACATATTGAATTTGCCGTTCGTCGGCAAATTCGTAGTTTTCATGAATACGAGTTGGACTCATTCAATTGTGTTTGTTCTTCATGACCTGGAACCTTGAATCATTCGTTGATGACCCAATGGAGACATTTCGCAAATCGATCACCCATAGGTGCTAGAGCTGTGCGTATATTGAAATATTATTATCGGCGGCGGCATGGAGTAGACCGGCCTAATCAGCAGCAGTGGTGTGGTGAAATACCTCCAGGAATTCCTTCATAATTTCCTCCAGGAATTCTTTTCAGAAGTTCCTCAGGAATTCCTCCAGTAGTTCCTCAAATTCCTTGAAGCTCCTGCAAGTATTCCTTCGGAAGTACCTTCAGGAATTTCTTCAGGTACCTCCAGAAACTCCTCGGAAGTTCCTCAGCAGTTCCTTCAGAAGTTCTTCCAGGAATTCCTCTGAGTTCCTCAATGAATTCCTCCGGAAGTTCCTTGAGAATTCCTCCGGAAGTTCCTCAAGGAATTCCTCCGGAAGTTCCTCAAGGAATTCGGAAGTTCCTCAAAAATTCCTCGGAAGTTCACCAGGAATTCCTCCGGAAGTTCCACCGGAATTCCTCGGAAGTTCCTCCAGATCGGAAGTTCCTCCGAGAAGTTCCTCAGGAAGTTCCTCAGGAACCGCATTCCTCCGAATCCTCCGGAAGTTCCTCCAGAATGCTTTGCTCCTCCGGAGATCTGCCTCCGGGAATGAGTTCAGATCCTCAGGAAGCTCTGGAAGTTCCTCGAATCGCTCCAGGATTGTCGGAAGTTCCTCCGAATTCACATGCAATTACAGGAACGCTCCGGTCCTCAGGAATCTGCTCGAAGTTCCTCCAGGAATCGCTCGAGATTCCTCAGGAATTAGGTTCCCGACTGAAAGATTCCTCCAGGAATTGCTCCGGAAGTATCCTCCAAACTGCTCCGGAACGTTCCTCCAAGTTCACTCAGATCTCAAGTTCCTCCAGGGAATCGCTCCAGAAGTTTCCTCCAGGAATCCTCTCGGAATTCACTCAGGAAGTTCCCTCCAGGAAGCTTCCGGGTATCCAGGAACTCTCCTCCCCGGAAACTGCTCGGAATTCCTCAGGAAGCACTCAGGAAGTTCACTCCAAGTACTGCTCAGGGAATTCCTCGGAAGTTCCTCAGGAATTCCTCCGGAAGTTCCTCCAGGGTGCCTCCAGAGTTCTATGGAATTCCTCGGAAGAATTCCTCAGGAATTCCTCGGGAAGTTCCTCAGAATTCCTCGGGAATTCCTCCGAGATTCCTCAGAATTCCTCAGGAATTCCTCGGGGAAGTTCCTCAGGAAGTTCCTCCGGGAATCTAGGTTCCTCCGGAATTCCTCCGGAAGTTCCTCCGGGTCACTCGGCAAGTTCCTCCGGAATTCCTCCGGAAGTTCCTCCGGAATTCCTCCGGAGTACACTCCAGGAATTCCTCAGGATTCCTCAAAGGTTCCTCGGAAGTTCCTCCGGAATTCCTCCGAGTTCCTCAGGAATTCCTCCAGAGTCTTGGAATTCCTCCGGAAGTTCTCCAGGGAATTCCTCCGGAAGTTCCTCCAATTCCTCCGGAAGTTCCTCCGGAATTTCAGGGTTCCCAGTCCTCAGGAAGTTCCTCCGGAATTCCTCCAGGAAGTTCACTCGGAGATTCCTCAGGAATTCCTCCGAGTTCCTCGGGAAGTTCCTCACGGAATTCCTCCAATTCTCAGAGTTCCTCATTTACTCGGAGATTCCTCCGAATTCCTCCGAAGTTCCTCGGAATTCCTCCGAGTTCCTCCGGGAATTCACCGGATCCCAGGAAGTCCCGAAGTTCACTCAGGAATTCTCTCGGGAATTCCTCCGGAATTCCTCGGAAGTTCCTCCGAGGACTCAGGATTCCTCGGAAGTTCCTCCGGAATTCCTCCAAGTTCCTCCAGGAATTCCTCCGGAAGTTCCAGATCGGAATTCCGGAATCCCAGAGACATAATTTCACTCCGGGAAGTTCCTCGGGAAGTTCTCGGAAGTTCCTCCGGAATTCCTCGAAGTTCTCCAGGAATTCCTCGGAAGTTCCTCCAGGAATTCCTCCGGAAGTTCTCCAGGAATTCCTCGGAGTTCCTCCAGGCATTCCTCGGGAGTTCCTCCAAGAATTCCTCGGAAGTTCCTCCAGGAATTCCTCGGAAGTTCTCTCCAGAATTCCTCCGGAAGCTCCTCCAGGAATTCCTCGGCTCAAATTCCTGGTCAACGATTCTCCAGGGAATTCCTCCGGGATTCCTCAGGAATTCCTCCGAAGCGAACGGTTCCTCCAGGAATTCTCCGGAAGTTCCTCAGGAGCCTCAACATTCCTCCAGGAGTTCTCGGAAGTTCTCCAGGTTTCCTCACTCAGAGTACCTTCAGTTCCTCCAGAATTCCTCCGGAATTCAACTCAGGAATTCCTCGGAAGTTCCTCAGAAATTCCTCGGAAGTTCCTCCAGGAATTCCTCCGGAAGTTCGCTCAGGAATTCTCCGGAAGTTCCTCCAGGAATTCCTCGGATTACTCGAATTCCTCGGAAGTTCCTGGGAATTCTCGGAAGTTCGTCAGGAATTCCTCCGGAAGTTCGTCCAGGAATTCCTCAGGAGGACCGTCCAGGAATTCCTCCGATTCGTCCGGAATTCCTCCGGAAGTTCAGGAATTCCTCCAGGACAATCCAGGGATTCCTCGGAAGTTCTCAGGAATTCCTCGGAAGTTCCTCAGGTCCTCCGAGTTCCTCCAAGTTCCTCAAGTTCCTCCAGGAATTCTCCGGAAGTTCCTCAGGAATTCCTCCGGAAGTTCCTCCAGATTCTCGGAAGTTCACTCCAGGAATTCCTCGGAAGTTCACTCCAGGAATTCCTCCGGAAGTTCCCTCGATTTCTCGGAAGTTCCTCAGGAATTCTCGGTTCCTCAGGAATTCCTCGAGAGTTCTCAGGTGTCCTGGGGTTTCAAGACCTCCAGGTTTCCTCAGGGGTTCCTCCAGGTTCTCCAGGAATTCCTCAGGAGGACCTCAGGAATTCCTCAGGAGGTTCACTCAGAATTCCTCGGAGTTCCTCCAGGAGTCTCGGAAGTTCCTCAGGGTCCTCCGGATTCCTCAGAATTCCTCGGAGTTCCTCAGGAATTCCTCCGGGTTCTCGAGATTATAAGGTTCCTCCGGGATCTCCGGAAGTTCCTCGAGATTCCTCAAGAGTTCTCCGGAATTCCTCAGAGTTCATAGAAGATTCAGGGACTTCACTCAAGTTTCCTCCAGGAGTTCCTCCAGGGTTTCTCCAGAGTTCCTCAGGAACTCAGAGTTCCTCCAGAATTCTCCGGAAGTTCTTCCAGGAATTCTCGGAAGTTCCTCAAGAATTCCTCCGAGTTCTCAGGAATTCTCCAGTTTCCTCAGGAATTCTCTGAAGATTCCTCCAGTTCCTCCTGAAGTTCACTTTCTAAATTCCTCAGGAAGTTGCCAAGAATTCCCAGAGTTCCTCCAGAATTCTTCCAGGCCTCCAATTCCTCCAGTTCCTCGGGTTTCTCCAGAATTCCTCGATTCCTCTGGGAATTCCTCCAGTTCCTCCAGGAATTCCTGCGGAAGTTCTTTGAAGATTTCTCCGTAAATTCTTCAATTCCTCGGAAGTTCCTCCAGGTGCTCCGGAAGTTCTTCAAGATTCTGAAATCTTGATGATGGTGCTAGAAAATGGTGATTACTTTGTCACATTTTCTTCTCGAGGGAAAAGCTGAGCACCACACACTTTTTGAACCTTTCAATTCTAAATGAACTGGGTCCAAACATTGCTTGCTTTTCTGCCGTTATACGCATAACTATGCATGTATAGAATCACAACCTGGGACAAGTATGCGTATAACAACAAACTAAATATCTGACACTATAAAAAAGTTTTAGTTCTTCAGAATAGTCTTTAGCCTTTACGTAAACTGAAATATTCAAAAGCTAAAATTAAAAAATAAATGGATTTTCAAAACAGCATTGCTCTGATAGGGGTTTTGATTTATTTATTTATCTTTTACTATGAACCCGACGAACTTGATTTCAATACATGCTTCTAG